>NW_009229557.1:0-18368 GCF_000690835.1 Fulmarus glacialis
GCGGCTCCGCACCCGGCACTCCGCTCTGGCCAGTTGTCTCTGCACCCCGCGGCATGCAAACCATCGGGAGCAAGCGGTCCTCCCGCCCTCTCCCCCCCTCCTCCTCCTCCTCCTCTTCAGCAGAAAATCATCATATTTCATGTGTCGCTGCTCCAGCCTCGCCAATTGGCTGGGCACTCCAGGCGGAAATGTCAGGAGCAGCCCAGCATCGGTGCCTGCCCGCGGCCGCCCGTTCCCCCCGGGACCACCGGGTCCCCACTGTTTGCAAACCACAGCCTGGGGCAAGGGGGCACAGGGCTGGCCATCAAAACTGGAGAGAAAAGGGGTTTCGGTGTTTGGGTGTTTTTTTTTTTTATGCCACTTTGGCTCAGCTCCGGAGGGATGCAGGCTGCCAGCGACTTGACCTTGACCTGCACGGTTGTGTTGCGCTGCCAGCAAGAAGCGTTTTCCGGATGACGGAGACCCAGCACATCTGCTCTGCTCCACGGAGATGCCTCCCTCTGCACCGGGCCACGACAAGGGGCCACGCTAACCCACCCCAGCACCAGCTCCATGTGCAGCTCCAGTCCCACTACAGGTACCGTAGCTGCTCGGAAGGACAATGCCTGACAAATAGATGCTTTCTTTTTTTCACCCATTTTCAAAGTCAGTGCGTTTGTTTACAGCTTGCCCCCCACTTCCAGACCTTTCAAACAAGACGTATCAACATGTTTTCTTAATAGCTGGAGAAGATGATATTTGGAAATAGGGGCTTGCCTGAAGCTACCCAGTGTGGAGCAACGGCTCAAGTAGGAAGACAGCCCAAGACTTCTCATCATCTGATCATTTTCCTTCTCAAAGTAGGGGAAGAAAATCTGAATATCTTCTTGGGAAATGGAGCAATGGAGTAGCAGAATGGAATAATCCTGATGAAAACTGTCATCTACCTCCCCTGCAAACACATCACCTAGAAATGAAAGGTGACCACATCCAGTGACACTGAAAAATGTTCTTCGAAGGAGCAACTGAGCCATGTTTTCCTGCTGGGCTCTCTCTAGCACAACAGGAGCGTAAGGAACAGGGGAAATACGACAGCCAAAAGCTAACTTTTATTTCATGGCTGCTTACACAAGGATAAAAAAAAATTGCATTGTCACAAAAATAAAGAGGATTTGAGTGCGGCATTTATGGTACAAATCAGCTTATGAAACCCGCAGTTTTCTACTGATTGTGAAAAAACGCAGTAGTAAATAGGCAATATATTGGATGGAAGAGTAAATAGCTCCAAAGCTTCCTTATCTGACCATCTGATGAGCAGCCTGCAGCCCAAGTCACATCAGCAAGTGGATCCAGCCCAGGGCAGTGTGCTCCTGCAAGAGGAGCTTGGCAGTCACCATTTCCACCATCTACAAGGTCCTCTACCTCCCTGTGTCAAGGCAAGTGCTTTGGCACAGCAGAAACTCATCACCACTGTGTGTCACTATAGGCATTAAAACAAGTGCAGTAAGAGGGAAGAAAGTGAGATAATCAGGTTATTAAGAAAAAAACCCACTGTCTCAGTCCAGAGCAACAGGACACAGTTCTTCATGCTGATCTTCCCCTTCCAGATTTCGAGAGGAAGCCACACAACAAGATGTTTCATCTCGTTTGCTAGCCTGGACTTCACGTGACTGATGACCCAAGTCTGTGATGGTAGGTCTGCAAGGTGCCGTGCAGCTCCACGCATGAGCACCTGCGTGAATTAACGGAGCTATAGAAGTGATTGCATTGTACGTTGGCATTGTGCTTCTACCAACACCACCACCCTCATGTGAGCCCAGATCTCCACGTGCCACCACACTCTACCACATAGACCTTGAGAAGTTACTTGTCTTCATGGGCCTCGCTTTCCACACCCACAAGTCACATATAGAAATAGCTGTTCTAAGAAAGCATGGCAGAGTTTATTGAAGTCTGTCAGGTTGACATCTAAACTCCTAAATGACTGGTAGCAAAACCAGAGCAACCATCACCTCAGAACACGGTGCTGGGCAGCCAGTGTTTGAAACCTCATGCAAGCAAGAGCACATAGTCCAACCTCGCGAGGAAAACACCACGCTGCCCAGAACAAAATTCTGTTGAACAAGATACTTTTTTTGGGAAAATGTAAAATCAGCTTAAAAATTGCCCGTGGTGGCTATATATCTCCACTGCTAAACGTGAGCCTCATCACCAGCCTGCATTTACCTGGCTTCAGTTCCCGATCTGGTGACCTAGTCACTCCTAACTGAGCTAGACTGAGCAAAGCCAGAGTCTTGTTTTTATTCCCTGTGAAACTTCAATGAGAAGGCCTAGGAGTTGGAAGAGATGACCTGCTACCAGTTTTGGTCTCCATTTTTGCTCTTTTAGACCATCACCATATTACCCTTATCTATAAGAGAAGGATAAGAGGTGTCAAACAATTCTGCTTTGAGGCATATTCTTCACTTACGGTTGTTCAAGCTTCCCTCTGACCCCACACAATTTTTAGGAGATCCTTCCAGAAAAACACATACTAGAAGGCGGCACAGAAGTTGCGGCAAGACCACAACCACCTGATTCACCCCTAGAAACAGAAATCAATAAAATCATCCTGAAACCAATTAGCTAACTAGGTTTTAATCCTTTTCATATGTGCCATGTTGAAGTTGCGTCACCCTTTCTTACAGAAAACAGCATGCATACAGCATCCATGCAAGTGCTTTGTACCAATTACCGTAGCACTTTATTCGCCTCTTTGTTGTTTTTTTTTTTTTAAACAGCGATACAAATTCAGCTTTCCTCCAGTACTCTGAAACTTTCCCAGCGGTTCAAAATTTGTTATAAATCAACACTAAGAGCAGGGAGAACTCCCTGAATAGCAATGGAAAGACGTGCATTACAAATCATCCACTTCTTCACATGCTCAGAGGGTCTGAAACCCGGGAGACCCCACGCCCGATGGGTGCATTAGTTCACTGCTCCCTACGCAGTGAAGCACACCCTCATTAGAGGCGACACACTCCACAAAACCTGAGCTAATAAGTTCTGTGGGGCTTATTAGTTGGGCTCCATGCTGGAGCTGGTCTTGCTGGGAACTAGCATGACTGCAAAACCGTCCTGCTGCGTGGCCAGGGAGGGGAGCTGGTTGGAATCAGTGAAAAGAGGGGACAGGAGTGGTGGGATAGGACAAAAAAAGAGTAAAAGCTATTAGTTTTCCACTTCTTTTTTAGGCAGGACTTGCTGCTAGCACACCCAGGTACTGGCTGTATTTTAGAGGTCACTCCATAGCTCATTCCTCCTCCTTTTTCTCCCATGAAAATAATCACAAAAAAAATTAATAGAGTTCAAAACTTGCTTCAAAACTATTCAACACTACCTTGTGGTTACTTTTCTCTTGGCAATACTAACCTGCTTAACCCTAAGTGAGTAGGTGGGGAAGGACACAGGTGCAGGGACCAGCTTAGAGCTTGCCCAAAACTCTGGGAATATTTGCAAAAGGCAGACTGCCCCTTTCCCCCATGCACTGTACAGTGTACATCCGAAATGCTATGTACATACTGTGCAGTGCACATCGCTCAGCAGGATGAGTCTGAGCTTCTTACATGGGAATTCATGGTTCTGACATTTAATGGGCATTCTCCTGTGAAAAATGACAGAGCGGCAGGTGAGACTCCATTTTTTTTGCATTTTTTTTTTAAACTACCTATCAAGCCTGCTCAGCTAGAAGCAGAAAGTTGAATTTCCTTTTAATTGCTATCTTCACCAATTTCTTGGGATCAAAAAGGCAAGGTATAGGGTTGTTCTTCTGTTTTTCTTCTTGCACTTTTTAATAAGTAACAAAGATACAAAGGCAAAGCATGGTTTTGGCTTCAAGTCCTCTGCAGAAACTGCCTTCCTGGGACCCAATACAGCAAAACAAATAGGATTCCTGGTGTCGCTACATAATGCATTGCATTTGGATTACATACTGTGGTTTAGGAAGATACAGAAGATAAGAGCACGTAGAGGGAGAGTTGTAACCAGGGGAACAGACCACAGGGCTGCGAGTGCTGTCAGAGCCCCAAGTGTCTGTGCCTTAACCAAGCGGCTGGATTTTGATCTATCTCCTCTCAGCACCCATGTTGCTCGCTGCAACTGGGGGATTTTGCACAAGAGCAGAGTGGGGAGCAGGATGGAAAGGATAAGATGCTGAGGACTGCCTGGTTGCTGTTCACAGCTGGCTTTTTATCTAAAGGAGCTGCTGCCTCCTGCATAACCCAGCAGAATGGGAAGTGCCACGTGCGATTTGACTCTTTCTTGAAATGTATTCAAAAAACCAAAACGTAATTCAACAACAACAACAAAAAAGTACAAGAGTGTGTGGACAAGCGGTTTATGGAGTTTGCATGGGGGTGGGAGCCTCTGAATCCCTTTCCCCATCACTAACCCCCTGCCCCATGGCCAGTCCTAACGGGTGCCCCAGAGGTTGCCAGGAGCTCTGAAAGGGGCTGCATGAAGTCCCCGGGGGTGGGACACTGCACAGAGCAACCTTACCCAGTCTGGTTCATTTTGGGTTAAAGGGGACACAGTGTAATAAGGGGAAATAAGGATCACTGAGCAAACCTGGGCCTATTTCATTACCAATCTCTCAATTTTCAGTAGAGGTGTTTAGCTTTTTTTTTTTTCTTTCCTCCTATTCCTACAAGAGGATGGTAGTTCTCTGCTACAGCAAACTGTATCTGCAGAGACTATTCACACGTTTGCCTGGGATTCCCATTACATCATCTGTCCTCATTTTAGGATATATATCTCTAAGCTTGTCTGTACACCCAGAATGAACACATATTAACTGTGACTGATTAAAGAAGAACAAGCATCTGCAAATATTTGGATTATTACTTCTAGCTAGTTCTGTGACCCAAAGTTACCATCCGATACCAAATGATGGGTGAATCCCAAAAGATTCAAGTTTCAGATTAGAAAACCAGTTATTATTCAGGAGAGTTTTTCCCATCAACTTTTTACTGAGCTCACAACCTAGTACATTTCAGATCAGGCACATTTTTGCCTAATTAACTAAGCAACTGGTATAAAAAAATACAATCTGCCATCGTGCTATAAAGAATACCAAAGCACAGAAAGGACAGCCATAAAAGCTCATGAGTGAGTAGTCTCGTTCTCATGTTTTTGTTTTGGTCCCAAACAGCAATGTCTTGCACCTCAGCATCTATCACCCAAAGTGACATTCAGGGACATAGGCATTAACTCCCCGTCAGTCTCCGTGAGGTCGCTGCTGGCAGAGCCCGGCAGTATTGATCCCTCATCTCCGCTGTCTCACCACTGACTGCGATGCTTCTCAGGGCAAGTTATGGGGCTCTTTAGCACTCCCAATTGCACTAGAGGTTTCGATGATCTCAACTGTCGGGAGTAGAGGGATAAGAAGAACCAGCTTCTTCAGAAGAAATTATTTGTCTAGGTATGACATTACAGTGAAATTTGAAGTTTGATGAATCACATCATGATTCAACTTTGGTTCTAGCCTGAATCCTATTAGACAAGAGCTATAAGAGTAGCTAAGCAGTAGGATGGGCTTTGCTTATTGTTAGGGGTTTTTTTTTTCTTCCCCTTCCTTTATTTAAATCATTCCTTGTCCTCGTCAGAGAACATTATCTAATTCCTTTACAGCATGTACAGGATTGTGTGTTATCCCGCTACAAGGATCCATATTAAACCAACCACAGACAATAACCTCATACCATTCAGTACAGGAAGCATCATAATGTGCCATGCATTAAAGGTCTAAAAAAACCCTGCCTAATGTTAGAAAAGTCTCAAGCTGTTAAGCTACTACTTAACTACGGTAATTCACCATGAAGTCTCTCCCATGGCACAGCTAGAGAGTTGTTTTCACTTTCTAATAATGAACACGTGACTTAGGCATTTAATGAGTTCCCGAAATAACTGAACCAAAAGGCAAAATCCAAGAGGTTTTACAGCCCAGGGAGAAAAAAATCATAATTAAAATAGTGAATGGGCAGAAGAATAAAACGAAGGCCGGGGGTGATTATAAAATCATTTAGGTGGAATAGCAAGTGTATTGCTTTCCTGTCCCAAAGGGGGTTTAAGCATGACAGAAGGCAGCCAGCCTTGCAGTACGTACCTGGGGCTCTACATCCCTCTCCCCCCTCATCGTCATGTATCATCAGGAATACTGGTCCCTCGTCTTGGATTCAACACAGTGATGATTAAAAAGAAGTACCAACAAAACCATTCACTTCGGTAGCACTTTCCCCTGTGAACGTCAAAACACACTGCAGACATTAATGATACCTCATTGCATTATCGCAGAATTGTCTGTTCAAAAACATGCAAGTAGAGGGATGGACAGGGTAAGCGGTGTGGAGAGTCGTATTTCAAGTTGGCAAGAAAGAAGTCTACAGGTTCTGACTATGAATTCTCTGCTGTAAGCACTGGGCTGGATAGCCCATGGTCCCAGTGCCTCAGTTGGGTCTGGAGTTACCATTGATCCCAAAAAGCCATCACCAAGGTAGATCTAGTTTTAAAAATTCTGAAGAAGCCTGGCTTTTAAATAGTTTGTTTTGTTTTTCTTAAATCCCAGCAGGGGAGTGTCTCTATCTTCCGTTGCTGCGCTGGAGCAAGAGCCAGCACACAGACCTGCAAGTTGTGCAGCGTTTGCCTTTCCATCCTCCTGCACAGTTCAGCCTCCCGGCTTGTGCCGGCGCACCACTGCAGAGAAACGGCTTGCCAAGCAGCGAAACCCTAGGGCAGAAACTTCATTTGGAGAAAAAGAGAGACTCAGCCACTACCAAAACTGCTCTGTGGGTATAGATGCAAATTCTGCTCTGCTTCAGAGGTAAACATATTTCTGACACAACAGCAAAGATGGGCTTCCTTACTCATTGGGTTTGGAAAACTGGGGTACAGTGCATTTCTCCACACCTTGCACTTTTACATTTGCCCAGAGTGGAGATGTGCTGCCAGCTCAGGGTTGCAATATCTCAGAAGGATGAACGCTGGCAGTGGTCAGATCCTGGTCTCATGGAGACGTGGGTGTATCCAGGTGCAACCATGAGGAAGGATGGTCGGAGACTTTGGGGTCCCCTGGTAACCCCAAAGCCAGAAACAGTTTGAAGATTGGGGCATCCCAAGCTGCAGGTCTAAATTAGATCCTAAGGATGGCCCCTGGCTCGTGCTTTCCTCTGAACCCAGCCCAGGCTTGGTTTGCAGGAGAGACCTTGTCTGGACCAAAACCATGCTAGGGACAATTAAGCAGCATAGATGCTCGGATGCCCGCCGCAGGTCCACAACCCAGCACTGGTACCAGCACAGGCACTGGACCCTCATCTGTAATCCACTGAAGGATTACGAGGTTTGCATCTGCCCTAAGCTAACTCACCTGGCGTGATAAACACCTGCCAAAGGCAGCCCTCCGCTGTACAACCAGGGGCAACAGTCCCCATCCTGATTTTAGAATTTGTCCATGTTTAATTTTCTTATTTAAACACTTCCACACATTTAATTCATTGGGTTGTTTTACAAACAGTAGAAAATAAGAGCTAAGAAAACTTGTGAATTTTTACATTAAAACCTGCAGTAAGATTTCATTTCAAATTGGGCTTAAGGAAAGTAAATTACATTTTGGCCAAAGGCCCAGTTCTGAATTTCTAATTAACTTAATCAAACTTTTTCATAGTCCAACCCTTGATAATTTATATAACCAATTTCACTGAAAAGGCAGCTAGAGTGAGCCCTGCACCAAATCAGACAGAAATAACTAGCGAGTTCAAAGGATTTGTTCTCATTAACCCTAGAGAAAATGAGTTCAGCAATGAGCTGAATGGTAGTAGCAGGTAGTAGCTCAAAAAATGTGCTTTAAAAGGTTGAGTAAACACTGGGTTGTAGATTTTACCACAGATAGGCAGGTAATGTTGATCATTCACATTAAAAAAAAATGCATTTTACATTAATACCAAGAAGTGACCAGCATACAAGAGAATTCAAGCATGTAAGAATTTGTATCTTTTTATTAGACCAACTAAACTGACTGGAGCTGAAATAAATGGACCGGCATGCCTAAAACCTTGCCCATTTTTATCAGTCTTACCAGCTGGTCCGCTGAAAGATATGGCCAGTCCTTATGAACACCTTTAATATCTTTAGACTAGCATGGCAATAACAAAATACCATGTCATTAATGTATACAAGGAATCCACATTTAGGCTTTCGGAAAGCCTGTTATTACCGACTTTATTGGGAGGATAACTTTTATTTCCAGCTAAACAGCCAGGCTGCCTGTAGAAGCAGTCACTGGGAAGAAATTAATGAAAACATCCATTGCAGAAACAATTAAGTTAAAGTTAAATAACTCAAGACCATCACACTCAGGGGAAATGGCGTATGCCGGCCTGACTCGGTCCCAGAGGGCTGGAATAGGATCAGTTGTCTGCCCTGTCCTGGAGAGGTCATCTGCTGCTCGTCCTGCTCCCAAACAGCAACCCAGGGCACCCGCTGGGTCAGGTTTTGTGGCAGATTTTGCTCTGCCACACGCTCTACCAGCCGAAACCTGTGTCCAAACTATTTATTGTTTTACTACAGAATATTTTGCTTTCTTTTTTGGTTTTTTTTTGGGGGGGTTCCCCCCCTTTTTTTTCCTTTTCTTTATCAATTGGGAAATCCTTCCTATCATCTTATAGATCAAGAGCCTTGCTGAGGCGTGCTGATAGCCCTCACTTCCAGGCTGCAAAACTACCAAGTCCCAAAGGACGTGATGGAGAGAGGCTCAGCACCCAAGAGGATCTGGTGTGCGCAACAGCGAGAGCAGGAAATTAGAAATTAGGGCCAACACATACGCAGAAGTGAATCTGGCTTGTTTAGCTGACAGCTAAGGAGTGCGATGCACCTATGAAACAGGGCTATTCTGGAGACCTTTAGCAGCTACTAATTAAGTTTTTGTTCTGCATAGGAACCAGAGCATGATTTACAGCATTAGCTACATGCACTCTGATGCACGTACATGTTTCATCACATAAATACATTCAGTGATGTGTTGAACCTAATGGCTCCTCATACTCCTGCGAAT
Source organism: Fulmarus glacialis (assembly GCF_000690835.1). Lineage (NCBI taxonomy): Eukaryota > Metazoa > Chordata > Aves > Procellariiformes > Procellariidae > Fulmarus > Fulmarus glacialis. The sequence continues at coordinate 9,059 of NW_009229557.1, forward strand.
CACTCTTGGTGCTCTCAACATGAGTTTTGCCTGCATTAGCTACGGGCACAGGGAGCAAACAGAGCTACTGCAAGCAGGAAAGCATCTTACATACGAGAGCCCCCACAAACAAAACAAGCATCTTTTGGATCAGTAGTAAGAGTAATGGTGCAGTGTTAGCTGTGTATCAGTCCTCTCTGCCTGAAGATCCCCCCAAGGAAGCAATGTCATTTCCAGTCCCAGATGTCTAATGGAAGAGAATGTGAATAGTGAAACCTGGCTAAATTTATCAAGTTAATTGCAAGGATATAACTATCAAAACTGTAAATTACACCTTTGATTCAAGAGGAAAAACTCTTATAAATGAAGGGAACTTAGCAAAATTAGTTTAGATAAGTTTAGGGCATGGGAACAGACAGATGATTGGAATTGCTTTAGCTATTGGGTGCAAAATTAGTAGCAATTTGCATCCTGGACAAAGAGGGGGTGGTAAAAAATAAAGAAGAAAAGCTCCAGACTAACTGGATAATTAAATGTCTTTCAAAGGATACTAGCAGTAAGCAGAGAGAACGCAAAGAAAGAGGAAAAGAAACAATACCAAAGAAAGCTGTGTCTTAAAAGTTGAGAAACAACGTTGTAAGTGAAAAATAGCACAAGTCAAACTGAATTAGAGTCTGCAAAGGAAATTAAAGCAAATAGTTAAAGTGACAAAATGTTTTCTCTATATAAATAACACAAAAACAAGAGAAGAAAAAAGGTCACTATGGGTGGCACCAGGATTAAAGATAATCCAAGTACACTCCGAACTGTGCAATACTTTGCTTCAGATTTCAAGAGGAAAGGGGGCAAAGGCAGGATGACCAGTAGGAACACATGTGTTAAACTGAAGCTGATTACATCAAGGGCTGAAATAAAACCCAGATCAATGACAAAGGTCCAAGAAGTGTCCTGAATCCAAACAATTGTGACATCTAAGACTTCAGGTTATATTTTTCTTGCGGACAGCATCAAGGTAAGCTGTGCACAGGCTGCTGATGAGTCTCATCTTGCTTTGTGGCACACAACATCAGGGTCTTTTGAAACTGGACTAGAATCTTTGCTATAATGCCACGTAATCATGCATCCAGCTGGAAAGATGGTGATCAGAATTGTAAAGGACATAAGAAATTGGTCATCAGGAAGTCTCCCACAGTTTTTACCAATAATAGGACTATTAAACCAGGATCACCATTGGAATTGCTCCAGAATTGGTCTCTAGACCAATTTCATGTAATATTTTCATTATGCAAAGCAGGAGGATTCTAAGTAAAATCGCTGATGATATGAAGCAAGGAAGTATCGTTAATGAAGGAAGATGAAATATCACACTGGGAAAGTGGAACGACTCTGAAGACCGGAGCACTAGGACCAGGATGGAGCTTCACGGTGCAGAGAATGAGCAAGTTCATAAGAAAAGGAAGGGGAAAAAAATTAATTCTGCAGTTAGCTGGGAGCTCTTTGGTTAGAAAAACAGGCTTTGGAAAGAGATACGCAAATGCATCACAGGGTGAAGGTAACCGACAGGAAGCAGAAAAAGAAAATTCAATGTTAAAACATACCCAGCAAGATACATTCAACAGAAGGAGATATCCATGCTGTTGTACAAGTCCCTGATGTGACCTCACCTGAAATCTCAGAGAAATTATTTCCAGAAAAGATGCAGAGAACTGTAACGATGATCATTGAAGCAATGGAGAACATATATTACAAGGGAAGACTAAAAGAGGACAGTTTGTTTGACCTAGCAAAATGCAATCTGAGAGGAGAAGGGCTATTTCAAGGACAATATTGGCACAAAATCAAACGGGAATAACACAGGATTGATTTTAGTCTGGAAGTCTAGCATCGTCTTCAATGTTTCTCTCCTACAAGAGTAAAAGCAAGAAGTTACAAGACAAAACCTGGTCCCTTTGCAAGAAATCCCCAGGAAAATCTTGGCACTGGGTCAGAAAGGGCTTTGACCAGCTGAGCCTCAGTCACCCACCTGCACGCACCAGGGTTTGGGCTCACAGCAAAGCCCCATCATGAGCTACGGTCATCTGCAGGCAGCAAGACGTGCTGTCCCCACCATCGCCAGCAAACCAGGAGCATAAGCGTGGTTCCTCCACGGCTTTATAAACCAAGTTTGTAGCAGAGGGCTTAAGTTAGCCCTGTGTAACCGAATCCAGGTGAATAATATTTTAAAAACCCACAATGGAACAAGGAGGAAACAAGAAAATTTCCACAAGATTGTCAGGAATAAACATTGAGAGTGGTGGGGGAAGCAACCGGCCTGCTGTGAAAGTCAAGCCAACCCAAAACCAAATCCAAACCTGCAGCTAAGACAAACCAATTGGACTACACTGATCTGGAGCCCAGCAAAAAGCTTTTATTTTCTTCAGCGAGTGTTTCAGAGGACAGATTCTTGGTGTAAGCAAAAGATTTAAACCATATTTGGCATCCACTTTTCTTCTGCATGGCTCAAAGATAAACAATTCAAATGATTTGTTTGATTTAGGAGGAACAAAATAACACTACCGTTAAATATTTTAGGTGAGATTTCACACAGTTACCTTTGTGTCCAACACTTGTTATTCCAGATAACATCCTGCTTGGATCAAGAAAATATTCCAATTAAATTCAAAACTGTATCAAGCACCCCGCTATTCATCAAGATGAATATTTGCACAATATTGAGCTTCACATTCATTGGAGTTTGAAACAGCGAACCAGCTTGCTTCCCCCCCCCCCGCCCTCCCCATCTCAATTTCTGATAACATTTTGCAGCTTCTCAGTCTAGTTAAACTTCATATTCGCTGTGAAAGTCACGTTCAACTAATCTGATGGCCAACAGCCCCAGCCCCATAACTTAGCAAACCAGCACAGCCCATTCAAACAGGAATCTACCCCACCACTGGCTGTGAGCAAGTGGTTCCTCAGGGGATGACATACTTCCTAATTCCTTCCAGTGAAGCACATCTGTGATTCAAAAATAACGTTATAGCACGGAAAATCTATGCTTCCTCCTGTCTGACCCTAAACCAGGTGAGCCCAGCTGTGGCTGAAGGAAAATTAAATAAAATACTATCTTGCAAGTGTTGCATTAGTCCTATTAGAGGTAAAGCTAGCAGTACCATTTAGGAGACAAAAGGAAAAGGAAAAAAAGCTAGTTTATGGGCTTGGAAGTTAGATTTCACCCTGAAGGCCTGAGTTTGGAATTAGAAGTTGCTGAAGCCAAACTTTTCACTTCTGGCCCTCCAAGGGTGCTTTCTTTTAATTTTTGAGGTCCCAGATTAAAATGTCTTTGTCTGACTGCAGGTTCTGGCTCAAGTGCACGGCAGCCGAGCCCTGCTTCCTTCTCTAAAGCAACAGGTCATTAAAAAAATACCCAGAAAATGGGTATTTATTTTTGACATTGCTCTTTGATCATCAGGTCTTTCAAAGCAGAGTAACAGCAGCAGCAATGTCACATGTTGGATTGCTGGCCTGTGCTGAAAATTAACCCCTTGCTGATCCTCCACTCCAGAGAAGCTCATGAATAAATTAACAATCCTGCCGTCAAAACTGGATTTGAACAATAAGCAACAAATGATGGATGATGACAAGGGGGCACAAACAGAATGATAAAGATAAAATATAGAAACTAGCCAGCCAGCCATCCTTGTAATTTCTACAAGAGTCCGAAAGCAACTTGCACATGAAAATGAATTTACAGACTGCATCATACCCTTAGTTCTGGCATAAATGTTTCACTTGCAAATGCCATATTCATTCCAGTCTCTTGTATGGGATATTTACAAGTGATACGTGTTTGAAATGAGGAAATTATAGTCTATTACCCATATTTTTATTTCTAACACTGCTGTAAGTGTTACTAAGTATTTTTAAATGCGTCCAGCTATAAAATTTATTCAAGTACCTCTGGCAGAAGTGAGATTTACTGAGAATAATCATTAGTTCCACTGACATAATTCATGGATATAATTCAAAAGTGTCTACAAAGAATACTTAGGCATCTTTTAGTAAGAAAATGTTCAGGGACATGGCTTGGTTCCTCTCTGCTGACTAAATTACTGTCAAAATAACGGACACTTTGAGATCTGAGAAGATGAGAAAGCCAAAATTTGCTCCAAAATCAGAGCTCTTTGTTATATTTCTCTAACAGTCCTGAGGAAGTTGAGGACTTACTTTTCAAAGAAAGAAAGAAAAATCAAGTTAATACTACTACAAATGCAACTAAGATACAAAATGCTCCTCTTGTTTCTTCTATGGCATTTGTACACCTGAAGAGGACTTCGTACAGGTCAGTGTCATCTGCAGGAGGGGAAAACGAGACTGAGAAGCACAGAGGTCACAGCCTGCTGTTTAACAAATCTGGGATGCTATCCATCATGAGAAGAGTTTTTAGCCCTGCTGTCCATCCAGGGGTCTGCATCCCTTTGCAGAGACACAACGGGCTACGGCATTTTGCATCCTCCCCGAGCACATCCCTATGGAACACACTCGCCTGCAGAAATCACATGTGTCATTTTGAAACAGTCTATAGACTTTGTAAGAGTACTTTCTGTAAATTACTTTTAAAACATAGCCATTTTTTCGGTTCATTTGCCAAGTAGTAATATTTATACAGTGCTGTTCATTGGGAGAGGTCAAATCACAGTTAACAAAAGACATTCAAATTGGCGCTTCAGCGCCCTCCACCTCAAAAATAGAAGGAAAACCACAAACCAAAAGAAAGGAGGTCTAGCAGGAAAGCACGAAGAAACCCATGTTTCTTTTCTGAGGGGGTATAAGCTGTACAAAGGTGCTCTGGAGCCGGGACTGAGAACCGATGTCCTAATCCAGCTCCAGGTGGACCCTCACAGGTTGGTGTGCCCCACCACTCGCTGCTGTTCCTGCTCCAACATCTGGCTGAACCAAAGGCTCCTCATGCTCCAGACAAAAGCAGCCAACATGCAATAAATCAACTATCACCAGAGCTGGTGATGGCAGATAAAAACAGCCATCCCCAAAACCGAGGCACGGCAGCAGGGTAGTAAAATGCATCCTGCAAAGATACCTTCTTACATTGCCACCGCTCTTTGCAAAATTCGCTTTTAAAGGCAGGCCAAATCCAGTTTATTTACAACACAGTTACAAGTTTTATCTAACAGTGCACACATACCAGTGGAGAAGATCTAAGCAGTCTGAAAGAAATCTGGTCACTGAAGACTGGCAGACTGTTAGGTCGTTTCAACTACAGCTACTACTGAGCTGTAATCAGATGTCCAGACAGCCACATCCAGTAGGAAAGCTGCTTTATGGAGCCTACGAATGCTCTGCCTGTATGCAGTATTTCCTGCACTCTAATGATTTAGTAATCCAAAAATTTCATATTTTAAAAATTATTTCTTTTAAAATTATTTCTATATGATAGTGCAAGTTTAATGATCCATCCTATCCACTCCTTCGCATTTAATGTTATAGGAAGCCACGTCCTTAATGCGGTATTGGAGATTCCCTTAGAGGTTTCCCATCCAAATATTGACCCAATCCTGTGTCTAAAATCCAAGGAGATCAGCACCGAGGAAACTTTGGGGTTTAGTTAATAAAAGTGCACTGACACCATCTACCCTAACCTTCTGATCTTCCAAGACAGGAGGTTTTCATTCATTTTGCTCCCTTCTGAAAGTACAGTAGCAGCTGGTTTAGGTTAGGAATAAGCTCTCTTGAAAGTGGAGGCTCTCTCCAAGAAGACATTTTAAATTCTCACATACAATCTCTGCACATACTTTCTCTGTCATGCCGTCTTTCCCAGCTTGGATTAATTTAAAAAAAAAAAAAAAAAAAATCACAACACAACTATTAATCTGGAAAACGGTGAAAACTAATGGCTCTTTACTATTTAACACTGGATAAAGAATTAAGAATAACAACAAGCAATAGCCAATTGCTTGCGGTAGCTAAGCAGAGAGTCTTGTGTCAGCACCCTTGCTGCTGAGGTTTCTTGTGCCACGGATCACTACGCCACTATAAACCGACCACTGACCTGATCCAGGATACAAATAACCCTAAAATACCCTAAAAGGCTGGAGGCAGAGGAAGAACTCAAGCAGTTTTACACTGAAACTGCAGGTTCAGCATGCGAACACCCAAGCATACCCCGCACCTGCTGGACAAGTCATTTCAACAGGATTTCCGAAAGGATTAACACACACTTAACGATTTGCAATATCGAGTCCTGAGAATGAGAAGTTTTCAAGACAGCAGCCTGGTCACAGCCACAGATGGGCTTGGCAGGAACAGTCTCACAGTAAAATAATGCCTCATAATGCAATTAATCTCCCCGAGTAAAAGTAATAAGGATAAAACAACAAGACTTTTCCCAGCTTCAAATGCAATTCCCTGCAGGTTACGGTCACACCTCTCGTTTCTCAACACTGGTAACAATAATGTTTAGTTTTTCTTTTTAATTGCATAAACTTCCCTAGAGTATTAGCTATACAAGAGGAAAACCAAACTGTATTTAGTGACCTTCTGCAAAAAGGGAAAAATGCCTCAGGGCGGGGGCGGGGGGGTTGTGGGTTGTTTTTTTTTAAAGAAAACTTTTAACTGTTCGATAAATAAAACAAGGGAAAGGGTTGGGTGCTGCCATGACAGCCATTTGTCTCATCAATAAACTTACACAAGCGACTGTTAGCAAGTGACAAGTGTGAAAAATGAAGGCAATTGTTTGACAGGTATCTCATGCATTTTATATCAAAGTAAATTGTATCCAGAAATATGAGAGATAGGTTTTGCAATACTCACTGGCTTCGGGGAGTTAAAAGCTTGTTTCTATAGGGCAACACAGCAGTGACTGGGCAAAAGCTGACCTCGCAGAAAGCCTGATGGACTGCTGTCCAGACTTCGCATTGTACCACCATTATGTCTGCAAATCTTTTCCAGGGTCCTGCACCAGCTGCTTACAGTCTCTATTCAGATGCCATCCTCCCCTTCCCAGCTCAAACCACGTCACTGTAGTTCCTCCACTGACAAACTGAAAATGTAATAAAGTTTTAAAACCACTAAAGTTACAAGAGCTCAGTGACAAGCAAAGACCCATCATCAAAGCACTTCAAAGCTTTACTCCCTGTACACAGGCGCTGGAAGGTCCTCCTGCACACAAACACTAAAATATTAATTTTTCCCCTACTGTTCCTTTGAGTTTCATCTTTTCCAGTGCTGGCACGGCTGCACCAGTGGTTTGCTACTCTCCAAACACCAAATACACATATTGGAAACTCTTTTAATTAGTCAGAAGCTCTGGTCTCTGAGCGCCCAAAGCTGCCGCGCTTTGGCTTTGGGGAGCGGAGCACTCGTGCCTCCGTGGAAAGCAGCAGCAACTGCGGGAAAGAGGAGGAACCGGAGACCTGACAGCTCTGCCTGATGGGCAGCCGCTTAACAGGTCCCACATTTTTTAAATGAATAATTGAATTTAAATTACTTCTAATGCTGAAATTAATTTAACCTGTTTAAACTCAGCATGTTGTCACACGTTGCAGGAGTACGGCTTGCCGCCGCCCCAAGTGTATTAATAGCAATTCCTGAAACTATTAATAACTGAAGCCCAGCAGTTGGTCTGTGTCCTCTGCCCGGGGGTCTCCAAGCACCAGCAAACGCCCGAGTCTCCTTCCAGCAGGAGGTAAACAAGCTCCAGCAGGTCCGGCTGGTGATGGGGAAGAAGAGCGAAAAAGATGCAGAAAAGCCTGGCTGTGGTCGGCCAGGGAGTCTGCAATGGTCCTGGGAGCAGAGCCCACAACCCCCTCCTCTAATCTTTGATCTCACAGAGGCTGGAGGAAACTCTCCTTCAGGATGGGAAACTGTGATCTCATTGGGCTAAGGACTACTCATCTCTTTTCTTCATACATGGAAGCAAGTACAGTATTCAAAGTTGAAAAAACAAGATTTTTTTTTAAAAATGAGCACTGGAAAGCCCCCCAATCATTTTGTACCAGTGGCAAGACCCAAAACTTTCTGTTGTTGGGTGGCAGGGTGGGATGAAAAAAAGTTTCATTACAAGATGAAAGGTTTCACACTTCTCCCTCCAGCTAAACTCCGCTTTACTCTGAGCATGCTAAGGGGGTGTCAGCTCCCTCTGTCCCACTTACCCCATGGCAAATCCTTTGAGCAGCTACAGCAAAAAAAGGTGAATGCCCCAATTTGGAAAGTATTTTTTAAAACCTCCTCCAAATAAATTTTGTCATATGAAATGATACAGAAATCAGAAGCCAACTTTGCTTCTGTCATCCCTGCTGGAGGCAGCAGATGGGAAGACCCTCAAAATACCATTACTGTAAGTAGTATGTTAAAACATGAGGTTTGGCTTGGGGCAATAAAACCAGATCACCCTGACAAAGAAAGATTAATATCTTCAGCTGCGGCCCATTACTCGCTTGAGCAGGTAAATACAAACACATCTCCTAAAGCAGAAATCCATTGCTATCGACATCATATACATATACACACACTTACTTTTTTAATTTACAGAGCAGAAAGGAGTCAAGGATCAGTGGAATTTATTTTTCAAAACAAATGCCAAAAAAATTCACGATGCCACAGGCTTTCATGCTTCCTGCAGACTAAGCCAGCTTCAGCCAACTGGTAGCAAAGTGGCAAAGAGTGGGAAGTCAGCTGAATATACCAACAGATTCACAACTTCAAATTTCACTCGGAATGTCGCAAAATTTGGCGTTTTACTAAAATCCATAATTATGAGACACAACCAACCAGAGGAAAAAAATCACCTTTCATTTAACATTCAAAAGCCTGTTTTACACCTTACTTTGCAGACAGAAGGGAAAAACCTGTGCCCACCGGAGCCAGAGGGTAAAGCTTTCCCCTGTGAAATGCTCGCTGGTCCCAAAGGATTAGAAATCTTCTTTTCTGAGACTGCAGCTGGCAGCACAGACCGACTCACAGCCCACCCCACTGGGGCTGGGGAAGCACCGTGTCTGCAGGGGTGACGTGGGCTGCTCTGCAGAAACACCCCCAGCCCAGGCTAGCGCAGAGCCAGCAGCAGGGGAGCACCCAGCTCCCACGCCGGTGCCCCCGGGGAATCTCTCCCAAAGCAGCTCAACCACCCTCTAGCAGTTTAGAGCAGTGAAGTTGGAAACCACCTTTCTCAACAGTTCTTGAGTGCTTTTGAGAGGTTTTCTGCGCTCTGCAGGGAAGACACCAGAACCTCAAAGGAGCCTGAATGTGCAATACACTCTCTGCACATTGTATACATCGATATTTAAGACTAAGCTATATCCAAATAATTCCCTATTCAATTATCATATATAGTATTAGT
>NW_009229558.1:0-4581 GCF_000690835.1 Fulmarus glacialis
TGGGGCCAAGGGTAGGTGCGACCCACTGGGTTTCTCTCCCACCCGCTTTCTCGCTTAGCACTAATATAGCCTTTGCGGAAGGAGCTAACGGAAACTGCAGTCACATGGAGGCAGAGAGCGCGGCCAGGCACTTCGCTTACTGATCTCAGCACTTACAACCCGGGTCACGCACTCACAAACAGCTCCCCAGCAAGGAGGAACCATGGGGGCCGGGCAGGCAGAGAGGGGGATGCCAGGGGGAAGCGGCCCCCGCCAAGGGTTACGCAGCTCCTGGCTCTCCCGCTGCTCCTGGGGACAAGCCAGCACCGGGGACAACCCTCGCACCGTGACTCCTCTGCACAGCTCCAGCAGCAAAACCCCTGCAAGGGTTTCAGGCAGCAGAGCTAGTGACGGGGGGGTTCTTGCCTGCGGAGCCGTGCCACCGACCCTGGCGGGGCTGGAGAAAAGCCACCGGCTGGGCGGCACTCCCCTGCATGGCTCCTACTCCCATTGTGTCCCTCTAGTCCCCCACTTGCCTCCAGCGCCCAGCACAGGGGCTTCGACAGGAGCCAAGGGATGTGCTTCCCACGGGGAAGAAGAAGGTGCTGTTATTTCCCGTTGCACCCCAAGCCGAGGTTGAACGTGTCCCCATATGTTGAATCCCCACGTTGGGACACCAGCGCCCAGCCCCTCGCGTTGTCTAGGTGAGGTTCGGGATGCTCAGATCCCACCGCCCGCAAACCTTTGGGTCTCCTGGGGCTGCTCGGGATTTCAGCAAACCCAGCACCCAGGGTGCCAGTCAGACCCATCCAGATACAGAGACCTCCCAAGTGCCGAATCTCTACATGAAAGTCGGCATAAATGGCTTTTCCCACAACTGCAGAGGAAAAAAAAAAAAAAAAAAAAATCCACATTTCCAAGGCAATATGAACAGGGAGGCCCCCCTCCTCTTCACCCCCATATGCCCCTGCTCTCCATCTCCCTTCCCACCCCATGTCTCCCCTCTACCAGCATCCTCATGCACCCCCAAATCCCCAGCAAATCCAGCCGCTGCGGGGCAAAACGGTTTGCTTGGATTTACCTAGCTGAGAAAGGGTTCAAAACCATGGAGAAAGGATTCAGCCCTGCAACAGGACCCTGTCCGGTGGGATCAGCACCCTGCACCGTCCCTGCACCGGCGCCAATGGGACCTTCTGCAGCAGTCGGGAAATGAACCACGTTACTGCGGCACACAAACACCAAGGGACATCGCAGCCTGGGTCACCCCCACCCGCCAGCCCAAGCGGCCCCCCAACTCCTGCAGCCAGCACAAATGACTGGGGAGATATTTTTTTGCCTTCACCCTAAATTTCATTTCTTCTCTGGAAGGAGCCTGAGCTCTCCTGTGTCACTTATGAAAAAGCCCTGTGGTTTCATTTCCTCCATTTTCGAGGAAGTTTGAAGTATAAAAATCAAGAAGGAAAAGAGAGAAGCACTCCTCATCCAAGTGAACCGGAGCAGATGGCAGAAGCTCCGCAGCAGGGCAAAATTCCCATGGCGTTGCTCAAGGTCACACGAAGGGCTGAGACCGGCCGACGACTACAAACCCTCTCCTCATCCCCAAAACCCTGCCACGAGCCCAGCCCACACCAAAACCATTCATCTGATGCTTGGAGACGCAGGAGCCAGCAGAGATTTGCCCCAAGGCTGGAAAGTCCTGAAGCTGTAAAACTTGAGCATCCTCACCTGCGGCAATACTCCACTCCCTGGTGATCTGGAGGCTCCTGGGAGACCTTCTGATGAGATTCCTTCATGTGGTGCCACCGAACAAGGTGATGCCCCAAGGGTCAAACCAGCTTCCTCCCTGAAGCCCAGGAGAAGCTAGGAGAGAAAACAACGTGCTTCATCATCCCCAGCCCATCGCTTTGGCTGTCTGAAGCCAAGCCAGCGTAACCCCCTTTCCCCCGCAGCGAAGGTGCTCGCTGACGGGGCACCGCGGGATGGGAGAGCCCCCACGCCGCCCGGCCGCGTTTTGCTCCCCCCTGCCCTCCCCAGAAAGCAGCCGCACACCAGGGCTGCTCCCCGCAGAGTGGCCGCCGGCTCCGCGCCGGGGCAGCTGGCAGCAGCGTTGCATTTCACACTTTCCCCACATCCTGCAGCCGGATGGTTTTGAAAACATCCCAAAGCTGCTGCTTGCTCCCCTCCTCTTCCTCTCAAGCAGCAACATGCCCCCACCCAGCCCTCCCAGTAAGGACTGGATGTGTGCCTTGAGGGTTTTTTTATTTATTATCAGCACGGTAAAGGGATAGGGATCGAGCTGTGAGGAGCTGCTGGTCTGATCAGCTCTTCATGAAGCTCCAATCCAGCTCAACGGTGCAGTGGATGAGACTGAAGGAGATTCAGCCACTTGGAGCAGTGTCCACACATGCAGCTGCAATTCCTGCAGCTGTAGGAGAGGACCGGGAATCCCCATACGGTTTTACACCCAGTGAGCTTCCTCCATTCCTCCCACCCCCCCTTCCCTCCAAACCATCTTTTTCCCTTAACAGCCCTCAAATTGTCAAGAACAAACCAAGAGAAAGGTTGCAACGAGAGGGCAGCCTCCCAGTCGCTCCTGGACTGCTGCACCCAGCACAGGACCCCACGGGAAAGGAGAAACTGCAACAGAAAACAGCAATCCCATCGCTGCATCTCGGTGTGCCCCTTGTTTTCCTGCAGGAAACGTGATTTCTTCCGGAGTGGAAGCACCAAGAGAAAGGTCGCTCACGGCTCACACACCAGCAGGACCACCGCCTCGGCCCAGTCAGGGCAAAGCGAAACAGAAGTGTTTCTCCAGGGGCTCCCCCTACTCCCACTGCGATGGAGAACTGGAGAGAATTAAACAAGTCGTTCTGCAATGGTGCAAAGCGTCCCTGGAAAGCCTCCGGCTCTGCTCAGTCTCCAGCATTTTGCCCAACAAGGAGAGGAAGCAGAGAGCACCCCTGCAAAGGGAAAAAGAGACGGGGAGAAGAACCAGCTGCTCTGGGAAACGAGCCTGGGAAGGCTTAGATAAATACCTACAGAAACATCACGATCTCCAGGCTCATGGGAAACTGCAAATGGTGTTACAGAAATTAGAAATTATTAGGTAGGCTCAAGTGACTGACTGTTGCCAGCAGCATCTCGCCTGGTGGACTTCAACAGAAAGGGAGGAGCGGCCACAGGGTGAAGACCAACATCTCCAGCCATTCATTCCCAGGCACCGTGGTCAGTGACAAGTCCGAAAATTAACGAAAATCCAAATTTTGTCTTTAAAACCCACATGAAATTTTCATTTGCGGCTTGGCTGACGTCTGCACAGGCAGCACAAAGGTATTAAGACAACACAAGTGAAGAAGTTATTTAATTTAATTGAATCACTTGCTCTGGATAAAACAAGGGAAGCTGAAGGTCTACTGTATCTCAGAAGCTGCCGGTAGCGATAGTTACCTCTAATTTAAGAAGAACTATGCACATAAAAAGAAACAGATCATTTGTTACGTGGCCAAAAGGGAAAAGCTGGATGGCCAGCTGGATGGCTTAACTTTAAGCTAAAGCTCTGGAAATTCACCTGGCTGCATTTCTTGATGGGAATCCACGCTGTTTATCTCCAGGGAATAGCGAAGGACGCGCCCTGTCCCAGGATGGCATGGATGCATCGATGTACATGAGCATGGGCATCTCTCCAGCCCCAGCGCTGCAGTTGAACTGGAGCTCTGCAAGAGGCACAGATTCCCTTCTTGCAAGGGAAACCAAGAGACAAAAATCAGCAATTTATAATCAGCTTCGAAATCTCTTTTTCCCCCCCGCCCCAGCTATAGCCAAACAACGTGCTTGCTTGTTTACCTAGCCACGCTCAGTCTTCTTCCAAGGAAAGACACGTGCTAGCACTGACTTTAGTCACTAAACTAAAGCTTCAGGCTCTGGTTTCGCAGCAGCTCGTGTGCCTGGGAACCCCCCGTAGCCAAAGCATCCTCCTCCGGCCCGACTCCACCGCACCACTCCTGCTCCCTTTCCAGCAGCAGCCCACGCTCCGGCTCGCTCTCGCTCTAGGATTACCCGTTTATCCACAACTAAGCTCACCTTCGCTCCCCCATTTTCAGCCATCGGGAGTCTCCTAGCTCTTGCCAGGTTTTCTGATGGAAAGAGGAAAGAGAGGAGACTTCTTTGAACCCAGAATTAACTCTGGGTTGCTGTGAGCAGAGAGCGGGGCTTGCTCGCTTGCCTTTGCAGCAACGTGCTGGTTCCTGACACCTGCAGGTGTCGGGGCTGCGCGAGCTCGGGGAGGAGGGGGAAGGAAATAACCCCATCAGGCTGACAACGTGCAATGAGCCCCCAGAGACCCAGGGGAGCTGCCAGTACGACCAATTGGGAAAATGACGCCTTTGGGCTTGGAGGACATTTGACCAAGGACCTGGACACCAACCAGGAGCCCCACAGCAGCAATTTTCATAGAGGATCCCCCCTTTGACATTTTAGTCTCCAAAAGATGCAAGTATCGGGGCTCAGAAGAAAGGCAGAAATAGGTCTTAGTAGAAAGCAAAACCATGTTTCTGAGAGCACAGGGCCGTGCGGGAAGGGAAGAAGGGAGCTGGTCAGCGGCTC
>NW_009229558.1:4675-15288 GCF_000690835.1 Fulmarus glacialis
GCTCTTCCTTCTCCCACATCTGACAGCGTGCGAGATGTAAATGAGGAGGAAGCGGGCCGCAGAAGGGAGAGCCGCAGAAGTGATCTCATTTCCCCCGCTGCTTGCCCACACGCGCGGCCGAGCCCACCCTGCGGCCAGGCTCCTGCCGCCTCTCGTAGCCTTCACCCACTCGCCTTTCCCAGGCCGGGGGTTTGAGGTCTGCACGAGGGATCCGCCACCACGCCGAAGCGAATCTCTTCCTCGGAGAGTGGCAGAGCATCCAGATCACAAGGTCTTCGGAGCAGAGCATGCAGAAGGACGCATCAGATGTTGAAGTCGCAGAGCACTGTATTTCTGTTGCAACTGGAAGCCAAGGGCATCCACTGCCTTACAAGTCATAATCTGAGATAGACACTACTGGAAATCCAGATGCTCTAAAAGAACTGCTCGCAATGCATCTGCAGGAGAAGCAAGTGCCCGAAGCCAGAGAAGACAACTGATCTTTCCTCCTAGATCTCCTCAAGAGCTGGAAAGCCCCACGACCAGGTTGCTTACATCAACAGTTTGGTCTTTGGTTGCACCTAGACCTTAAAGACCTTGGGCACCTAGGCCCAAGTTTTTCCCACAGGGTTGCCAGATGTGGATAAATTGATCTCAATTTTGTATTGAACAATAAAATAAACCATTAAAAGCAATAAAACCCCCTGAGCTACCTACTCCAGCACAAAGTTTTCAGCAAAAAACTGTCAGGACTGGAGGCTCTAAGTCACCCGCAGGAGAAGGTATGGACAAGTCACTGCCGTGACATCATTCAGCAATGCAAATTGTGACAAGAAAAACTACTCCCATCTGTAGTCTCACGTACTCCCTTCCTGCTGCCAGTCTGGTTAAGAGAAGTGAGTAATTGTGTCATTAATGCGAAGGGAAGTGAAACTATCTCAGCTCCTTACAGAGCTAAGCCTATCCCACCCAGCTTTCCCCTCTGGCCAGGAGACCCAACATCCCTGCTACGTGGCGTTATCTCACAAGCAACTCTTCTCAACGTGGATTTCAATCAGGGCTGGAAGCGAGCCGGAGCGTTCACACTCCAAAGTCCTCCTTTCCCAGATCTTCAGCCTTGGGGCTCAGCATCCCTCCTTTCTGGCGTGATACTTGCAGGACAAGTGACAGAGAAAAGCCGGTCTGCAGGATTTCAGGATTGGTGCGCCCTCTTGCACTTAGGGCATATTCCTTGGTCTCGCATAAGAAAACAGAAAAAACTGCCAGGATATAAGTTTCTGTGTTCTTTCTAAACAAACTCTAACTCAAAGGTGACATCATTGTTGTATCTGAAAGCTCATCCCCGCAGCTGTATCTGGGAGAGACTCAAAGCAGGCTTTCACCTTTCAATTTGAGACCTGAATTGACACAGGAATGCAAGAGGGGGGAAAGTTCAAACCGATGCATCGATTAATAAAGTAGACCTTCCCCTCGCGTACTCCATTCTCCTTCCGAGGAGAGCAGCTAATGGTCTGCCAGTAAAGACAAGCCTCGTCCCAGAGATGCACAGCACAGTGGGGAGAGACCACTGGGACACAGGTTGACACCTAAAAACAACTTATTTCCGTATTGCACAGCCTCCTGAGTTCCACTAATGTTTGTTCCAACTCTGCTCCAGTTTTGCACGCGTCAGTTATTTTTCCAGGAGTAAGACAAAATCGTATGCTAAAGCTGAGATAAAATCTCTTGCCCGTTTACAAAACATGAGATCCTACCCTGGAGTTCTGCTCTTTCACAAGACCTTGCAGAAGGGCTCAGGTGCCCCATGTCAGATGGGATCTGGCGTAAGAAAAGCGTTCTCTGTCACCTGAGCACAAAAAACCCAACCAACAACAAAAAAAAGCCACAAAACCCCAAAAGGTGATTTGGAAATGGCAGACAGAGGCTGAAAAGCTTTAACCACTGCAGTATTCAGAATATCATACAAAAAAGCATTTTGGTCAACATCCATTTCCTTACTGACAGGTTTGTCCACTTCATAATTATTAAGTCACATATTGAAGCTGGTGGAGCTACTCTCTTAAATTACTATTTAAAAGCAATTGGATATGGCTTACTTCTCCTAAATGTAGGATGCTAAAGAAACAAAAGAACTTCATAACCTTGGTTTAATAACTCGCTCACAGCCTTTCAGTCTCCAGTCACTGAAGTCTTTCTTGCATCTGAAGCTGCAACCAGCAGTTTGTTACTGTGGTGGTTTTGTGGATGAAGTACAGCCCGTATCTCGCTCGCTCTCAGATTTAACACATTATTGAACTACGTAGAGTCTAGAGTGAGGTGAGACACAGCACACGCTCACCTGCTTGGGTTCAAAACAGGTCCGTGCTTCCTGTTATTGATCAGGTTTTGTCTTGCCTCGATTTTCAACTCACTGCAAACTGAAGCTGACGGACTGCTTTAAACAGAGCCATCAGGAATGAAGGATGCCAGTGTGCCTTGCTGCAGGTAACCGAGCTCGAATGTTTGCAAGAGGATGGCATTTTGTAGCTGCAGCATACACACTGTTGTAAAACAGCTGTTTTCACATCTGCCCTAGCTTTGGAGCACGCCTCCAAAGATGCGGAGACTGCACTGTACAAATGAGAGCAGGTTCACGACCTGAAATCAGAAGTTCAAGAAAGGACAAAAAAAAGAAAAAAATCACTTTGCAAAACATACAGTAAAATGTTTGGAGACATCGCGCCCATCCTGAGCAGTAAAACACTGTAGATATACAAAGGTGACATGTCCCAGGATGGTCACTCATTTACACGCACGGTAACACTCTGCTGTTTCTGGATAAAATTCCTGAAGGTTTAAGCTGTAGAAACTGGGAGCTCACAAGAAGATGAGACACTACGCAAAAGACAAGAACAGGCAAGGTCTTACCTTCATACGTTTCCCCATTTGAACATTGCCTGCAGGTAAATATATAGCTTTTAACATAAGTAGAACAATATGGATTAAAAAGACAAAACAAATCAAGCAAACATGAAACAACTGAGCTAGCTCACAACAAATCTGCAAGTGCAGGCATGGAAGGAAAAAGACACCCTTATTTGTTGAGCTTGTAAAATCGCAGAAGAATAAACAACACCTGCAATATACAAAAAGTTTTATTTTAAAATCCCTTTTCAATGATTTTTGGGGTTTTTTTCACTGCAATGGATTTTTTTTTTTTTTTTAAACAATCTTTTGATGATATCAGTATTTCCTGGTCATAAACGCCTGAGAGGAAGAAAAGCAAGCCTGGGAAAAAGTAGACTTTGAGCGGCAATGGTGACATTTTGTTTGAGCCTCTCAAATCCCCTTCTGTCTTTTAAGACGATCTCGGAGTCTCAGTTCAGTGTACTCTCACTGAAAATAATTTTCTGAACTGCAAAGATTTGCTCAGCCTAATTTCAGGATCAAGGATTCAAATGAAGAAGTATATTTCAAAAATTCTATTTCCATTATCCACTTCTCCATGATCATCTGTTTTGTTGAGAGGTTTTGGTTTGTTTTGGTTTTTTAAGAGGCCAGGAAGCAAACGCTAACAGAGAAGGTTCCACATTAAACATTTATTTTGCCCAACACTTAGGAAATGCAAAGCCTAGGCTCCCACAGCACTGTTAACTTTGCCCTCTTGTGGGGAGGTGTGAGAATTCATTCAGAAGTCACACAACATGGACAGCATCATACAGCAGTACGAAAAAAGCTGCTTATAGTTTAAATTAGCAGGTTCAGCACCACTGCAGGAAAAGCTTTTTGTATTCATTTACCACTTAATTAATTTTCCTTTCAACCGAATTATACCTTAGTGCGAGGTGGGTTACTATCACTTACAGAAATGAAACACATCCCACTCCCAACCACTTAAAAACCTGTTTTGTAAATGTAGAAAGGATCCTAGAGCAGATTTCAAAAATGCCATTTTCTGGCTATAGATTTCACCAAATTATCTGTATTGTGCAAGAACTGGCACTGTCCAGAGAATGGTAGCACTTAGAGCACTTACAGCTGTGTTCCTGCCAGTGTCGAGAGCTATTTATAATGTGTAAAGATTTAGCTAGAACTGATATATCAGTATTGAAATACACAGGTTCAGGAATCACTGAGGGCTGGTTACCTCTCAAATACTTAGAGAAAATAAGTTTTGTACGATCCAACTATTATCAGACCAAGCGTTATTTTAATTCATCATTGCTGTCATCATCCCAGTGAAAATGGAAGAGGGAAGAAAGAGGCAGCCATCTGGAAAACACATCCGTGTGTTAAGGAAATTTAAAAATGTAGATCATCGGTAAGTGGAGAGAAAAGCTAGTATGTTCCAGCTTGCCATCGGATTTAGAGGCAGGCAGAGAAGAATCCAGCTACATGCGAGGCAGCAGAAGTTCAGCCCACAGGATCAAGGCCACCTGCTCCTGGCTAGTTTTGTCACCTGAAACATGGCCAAAAGTAACAAAACCAAATGGCGTTTGCTAGTAGAAGACACACACAGGACTCCCATAAATGCACACTCACCACTGCATTTTAAGTGGGGGAAAAAACATTTTCAAGAAAATATCCCTACCAGAGTGAGTTTCCCATGTCATCTTGATTTATTAGTTCGTTCCAGCAACACCTCTGTCCTCTCACAGGAAAAGAAGTCACGCAACTGACTTCAGGCCAACACAAGCCACCACTAAAGCCAAGAACAGACTCTGCCCCAAAACAAATGGCCATATCGAGCTCTTCGCTTCCTCAGACATAGAAACGTGACCAGATCAGATGACCAACTGCTAAGCTCCCAACAGATTTCACAGCACACTTAAACCACAAGAAATTCTGAGTTTTATTCAAATGATAGACAAAATGCTCACTTATCAAAAAATTCTGGATGTCCTGCAGGATTCTGAAGCCAAGACCTGTGAATCTGACTGACTTCTGTTATGGGAGCTATGAACAGTAGATGTTCCTCCTGATCAAAGCAGTTAAATCACTAGTTGGGATATGGAAAATACTTCAAACAGCTGTTTAGCCGACTCTGAAGTATCTCAGGCTAGAAAAAGTGATTCTACGAGCCAGCATCAAACCTCTTCGCTCCTGAAGAAGCTCACAGAGATAAGTTCACTGCTTAAAAGCACATTCTGGATGCAGAGAGTTTGGAAAGTGCCTCGGAGCTCACAACCATGACACAATCTCCTACTTCTTCCTAAAATCACCTACTTCTTCCTAAAAGCACCATGCAATATTGAACTTCCATACGGAAAGCTAAAGAAACAGAGAGAAGCCGAGAAGCTGACCCGGGCAGGAGGCGCCTCGGTACAGCAGCAGGGCAGGGCAGCCTCAGCAGCGGGCACACCTCCTCAGATCAAATCAAGAGACCCCCAGCGACCAGGAAAGCCTTCTCCCACACTGCCACGCGCAAGCACCCCTGTTTCAGAGTACGCAATTTCCCAAGCACGCCTATTAGACCACTCAGTTTTCAAGTCCTCGTTAACCAGTCATCAGATTCTCTCTTTTCAAGCAGTCACGCAGCAGATCACACAGTCCCAACACCTCCATCTTCTTGGTGCACCGAACTGCTACTCCATTTTTCCTATCACCACACCACGGATGTCATTACAACAATCCACACCAATGTATCCTTCTGAATTATAGCAGAGTTTATTTTAATATTTTGTACAGCCAGCACTGGTCTCCAGGAATAAGTTATAATCTTACATAAGTGAGTCCCCCCAAGCCCACCCTTAAGGAATGTTCAACTTCCAGCATTTCTAATTTAGAGGGAAATTATTTATAGGGTAAGACGCAATCTGAAGAATGGAAATCAATATTATTTTGTGAATAAAACTCCTCGGAAGTTCTCAGGGTTTACTTGCATCTAACTGGATTCATGAACAAGTGCAGAGGTCACATCTTTCAGGACTGCACTGAGAATACATTCATCTCAGGGACAATTTTATTTTGTGAATTTGTTTCATTTTTTTCCCCACTTCAAGCCCCATGGTTCTGCTATGCAGATACATACTTTACAGTCTAGTACAATCAACACTTGTAACAGATTTTTCCAAAAGGTACTCGTATACCCGACCCACTTCATTTATTCGGTTGTTCTCAGCACCATTTGAAACATCTTCATTTCTCACTCTGTATTTTGTTTCTTTAACGCAGCCGAGAGAAACGGACCTCGATATTGCCTTTAAGCAATAAACAACACACAAAACAAATAAATACTTTAAAATCCTTTTAAATGGTAATGACATACATACTCTGTTCCAGTGCAGAACTTGGTTATCTACTAGGTAAAAAGCACTCCAAGGACAGCTCTTCAGCAGCAGACTAGGAGCCTCACTCAATGGCTTGCACCGCTCTCCTCGCATTACCCAAGTAATGAGGGGGGGGGAAACAAGCAACAGCCTAAGAGGAATTCCTCTCTCTTCCGCACTCAGAGAATTGCCAGTGTCTGATACTAAGCAATTCACATTCTCTAGCGCAAATAAAGTAAAAAAAGGTTGTATAAACATTTCCTTCTCCCTCTCTGAAAAGCAGGCCCAACTCTGATAGTTCAGACAGCTCTGGGAAACACCAACCAACAAGAAACAAGAGTCAAGAACTAGCCGCAGGGCTTACAGATTGTAATGCCCTATAAAAAGGAGCCCTTCTGGGGCTCCTACAGACCTTTCAACCTCAGAGGAAAGCAGTTTCACCAGAAAGTCCCTCCTTACTACACCACTCAGCTTTGCAGCCATCCCGGCCTGCGTCTGCCAGCATGCTGACCCAGGGGGTTTGTGCATGGTTTTTCGAAAACCGGTGCAAGTGAAAAACCCGAACATTGAACCTGTTCCAGAATCCCCATCAAAGGGCTAGTGAGCGTTTTACTTGTCCTGACTGAAAATGGGCAGGTGAATACTTGGGTTCTGGGGGATTTTATTTAATTAAAGAAAGGTTCAGCCAAGCCTTAAAGCCTTACAAAGCCATTTAAGCTGAAAACAAGATCTGGATTCAGAAACTGAATGCTCCTTCCTCATTATTTTGAAACATTTTGCAACAGTCATTAGAAAGTGTAAGAATGCTTTAAAAGTTTGTATTTTTCATGTCAAAAGGAAGACAAGCTGTGCTGTGCCTTCCTTCCCTAAAGGGGACCGCAAATTTTGGCAAAAGAAAACTCATGTGGAAAATGTTTTGCATTTTCTACAGAGAACAAAACTGTTGGTAAAGCTATGGAAACTTTCACAGAAAACGACCCAATGTAGCACCGTACTCCACAAGAGCATCCCAAAATGCTTTACAATACAACAAAAGAAGTACACTTATATGAATATTATATACCTGTCCGAGGTATATTTTCTGATGCCACGTAGTGGGGGTTTTTTTCCCTTTAAGAAATTATGTCCCAGTGAGAATAAAGCAAACCCTTTCTCTTAACTGTTCTTTTCAATGTGTTCTATATATACAACCCTTAAAATACACTTAAAAATAGCTGCACACATTTTTATCATTATACTAGAGAAGGGCAGTCCAGACAGACCATGCTTCTCAGTATGTTAAAAATTGTAAATAAAACCCAACCAGACTCGCTCTCCTCTGGAACCCACCTTGGCCCAAAGGAGGGAAGGGAAGGAACAAGCAGTTTTAAAATGGGAGTCTTTCACAAAACACGCTACTTACAAATCTCAGGTTAATTTCCTCAAGCAGTTTTGTATCAAATCCTTTCTTAAATATTTGAGGTCACACGCTGCCATCTTAGCAATGAAATCTGTTGCAACATGCATGTGTCAGCTTCCCACTCAACCAACTGCAACCCTGAGGATTTTTCTGGCCTGGTAGAAAGAGGAAATGTAACACAATTCCTGAAGTATGGCTGGTCCTCCGTTTCAAAACTCCACGTGATTCCCTCGATGGTTCTTGGACACACACCCACACTTTTTTGTTTTTCCTCTAATACACGTTTCCCTCTAACCAACATGCAGATTTCTCCTCCCAGTCATCCACATCTCGATGTCCCAACGAAACAATCCACGTCATCCATCCAAGGGTTTTCCCAGGTAGACCAAAGTCACTTCTGTGTTACCATACACAGCAGACACTGCTGGATACAGGCAAACTTTTGGCAGTCCTCTGAAGGCAACTCCCAAGAACTCATAGCCCCTCTCAAACGCTAATGTTTTATCTTCCATGTCCAGGATAACTCGAATCCTTTCACCTATCTGGAAAGGGAGACAGGAGGAGGAATGAAAAAAAAAACCACATAGAAAGAGTCAGCATATTCAAGCGGAGACACAAAGATAAAGCATAGCCCATGTATAACGCAGCAGGTAAGTTTAAAGCAGGCTTTCCTGTTTCTCATGATTGCATTACTTTTATGATGCAAATTTTTCAATTTTGCTCAAAAGCACTAGGATCCCGAATACCTCTGCTGCCCGTTTCCAGTGGACAGCTTGTACCTAACCACCGACACGATAATAAACGTAACCCTTCTCATACGAGCCTTGCAAGAGCACCAAGAGTGAGCATACTACATGCCATGTGCTTCAGAATACTGCAGAGTTTTGGAAACTTTGTAATGGCCTCCAAGTTACCTGAACTCTGTATTTAGCTATTGCTATCGCTGAGCAGTAATTGCTCTGTGAGGAGCAATTTTAAAGACAACGAACTTGTTTTAGAAAGGTAAGTGCCACATACAAAATATACCAGAATACACTACTATGCAGGTGCTGTTGCTGACAGAGGTATTCCCTCACCAAGGCAGAAAGAAATTCCAGTGCAAAGCTTAGGCAAAGTAAGCGTGAAAAACCTTTTTTTTTTAATATATATACACACACAGACACACAAACACACGCACACAAGTAAAATCAACACTGAAGACAGCAAGAGACTCGGATCTAGGCATGCACGGTGCTCCCTGCATTTATCTAGTACATGTTATTTTAGACATAAATAGAAGTCCCAGACACAGCAGGACACCACACGAACTTCTGATTCTTCACCAGCCAGCCCCAATGCTGGGGATTTCTTCCAGCCAACACATTTTTCTTCTAACAAACACGTGTGTTTCCTTTAAGTATGTTTTCTATGAGCAGATCACTGTACATGTCTTAATAAACACAAAATACTCCAAAGGATTGCCGATCTGAGCTCTCACCAATTTTTACAGAGAAAGCAGTGGTTGCGTTCACCCTTGAGTCCCCACACGAGCTGGGGACTCTCGGCTTCAAAACATTTCCTCACCCTGTTGCTGCAGAAAGGCCTAGACAAGGACAGCAGAAAGCGACCACAAAGGGTCAAGTCCGGAAAGTGCCAACCCAGTTTGCATGCTAGGGAACATGCAAATGGAAAGAGATCTAAATCTTTTTAATCACACTAATTTTAGGTATTATTCCCAAAAACGGCAGGTATAACCTTCAGACAGAATTAAGTGCTTGGCGGTGAACTTTTACATGAAATTTAGGAATATCAGGTACAAGTTACTACACAGATTTTCAGCCACAATTGAAACATAAGCCAATACTCGTACAAAGCTGCAGCATTATGAGATGGAAATTATAATGCATATAGCTTAAGTTGTAATGCAAGGAAATCCAGCAATCAAAATGTAGTTGTGTGAGCAGCCAGAAGAACAAAGATAAACACTGCTATAGGGACAAAAAAAGTGGAATGGCACTTGCTCTTTAATAACCTGAAATTATTTGAATATCACATCTCAGCATCCCAGCCAAGGGATGTCACCTATGGGAACACGGCCAGCGAGCAAACAAGCAGCACTCAGCACTGCTGCAGGTTTTTGCAGGAAGCCTCTTACCTAAGCACTAACCTCAGCTCACGGTGCCATACAACAAAAGGGTAAAATACCACAGACATTCACCTTGCTGTGGGGCAAGGCGTTACTTCAGAAGGCTACAACAGTCTTTTCAGCTTTTATTTCAAAAAGCAACACGGTGTCTAAACAGACAACCATGGAACATGCTTCACGCTCAATATTTGAAATAAAACTGGGGAAACAACTGAGGGTCAGGTGCGTTGACCACCACACACAGGTGTAGCCTTAGGAAGCAGTAAATGAAGGAGGAAAAGGCTCACAAGATGGAATCATTTGCCTTCTGCAGGGAAGACAGAGAGACCCTTAGGTGGGCATTTAGGACCAATTTGGTAGACAGCCAGGACACGCGAGGGAGGAGGTTCTCAACGGCCAGCCATCAGACACGGTGGAGCTTCCAGCCTGTGCCAAGCCCCACTCACCTGGTACTTGGGCGCGTTATTGCACTGGGGGAAGCTGCCGTTCACCTCCCCGTTATGCAGCAAGTTATTGTCCACCAGGTTCCAGCCCCAACTCTGGTCGTCGCTCCCCAGCAGGGCCACGTAACCCTGGCACTGCATGGCCGCCCGCTTCGTGGCGATGCCGATGACGGCCACGGTGCCCAGCGGGCCCTCCCACCACACCTCCCAGGCGTGGCGGCCCTCGCTGAAGCCGATCTTGGTCCGCGCCCCGTCTGTGCTCTGGGCGATGGGGTTGCGGTGCAGCGTGAAGCCGTTCTTCTTGATGTAGACGTTCCGCGAGCAGTCGTTGGTGCTGAAGGCGTGGTGGAAGGCACGGACCTAGGGGAGGAGAAGGAGGGCGAGGGGAGATAAAATCCTGTCATGTCTTTCCGGGCCCC
>NW_009229559.1:0-2391 GCF_000690835.1 Fulmarus glacialis
GGGGCCGGGGCCGGCATACCTCGGAAGACGGCCAGGGTGCCGTTCGGCAGCGCCACCATGCCGTCCGCCGGCTTCCCGCTGCACAGGTCCTTCTCGTCCTTCGCTGCAAAACACAGTGGGTCGGGTTCGTTTAACACTTACCGAAAAGTGCGTTACCTGGCCCTGCCCGCCGCCTGCGGCTGTTAAATGGGGTCGCTTGTGGCGCCGGGGCCGGCATACCTCGGAAGACGGCCAGGGTGCCGTTCGGCAGCGCCACCATGCCGTCCGCCGGCTTCCCGCTGCACAGGTCCTTCTCGTCCTTCGCTGCAAAACACAGTGGGTCGGGTTCGTTTAACACTTACCGAAAAGTGCGTTACCTGGCCCTGCCCGCCGCCTGCGGCTGTTAAATGGGGTCGCTTGTGGCGGGCCGTGGCCCGGGGCACTGCCTGGCCCTTGTCAGGCAAAGGGTTTAATTACTCATTTGAGAGAGATTCTTGGAAAGTTTGGCTCTCGTGTTTTGGTCCCAGGAGTGCAAGACCAGCCGTTTACCTGAGTAGGTATGGATATTATCACTTATTGCTTACCTGAGTACCTGTAATTCAGGAAAAGACCTATAAATGCATCGTGTGCTACGTTCCTCATTTAATTTCTTCATGCTCCGGGATGTTTACTTGATGTTTCTCCAAGCTGCTCTAGTGGGTTCCCCTCCCCCTCCTTATTTCTTAAAAAAGCATTTACATTTACTTCTGGTTAAATATAAAGGAAGGATGAATCTGTTTTGGACAAAAATCCAAGTACTTTCCATCTAAAAAACCTTTTTTTTTTTTTTCCCCCCAAAATACATGATTGAAAAATTGCCCAAGAACCTAGGGGCTATATCTGATTAAAATAAACTGTGAGGACATGAAAAATGTGGCAAAAAGCACAGAGGAAAGAGATCACAAGGAAGAGACTTTTTGTCTCTCTTATGTGACATTTTTTGCATGTGACTTCCAAATGCCAGGTTAGTACCATGAGTAATGGTGGATATTCAGCCTGACTCCCTAGCGATGTTTTGATGGGACTTAGGAATGTATCATCTTTGTCCTCAAGTTTTTGTGTTTGCATCTTCCACAGTACTTACAGCAAACGTTTTTCAGCTGGACCAATTACTGAAACCAATTACTGAAACAAAATCACGTTCTAAAGTACATGGAGAATTTCCATAACAACACAACTGAAAACAGAGGTACCAGCATTCTGGATGCTGGCAGCTCTAGCACCGTGGTCATGGTTGACCGCCGGGACAGGAGTGCCACGACAGCACCAGATAGAAAGGTCTTGCATGTCCTTTACTCACGTGTTTTGTTGTGCCCTCTGGTTGAGTTATTGGTGGTTTTGTACCTACTGGAATGCAATTACCTTGTGTTTCTCCAGTTAAAATTGGCAAGTCCGCAGTTTGAATTAAAGGCTTGTTGTTTATCTCAGGCTCTTTTACTGGCAGGGTTTCCTGGTCGGATGGATGAGGCTCATCTCTCGTATCAGTAACCTCCTGGAAATGTATAGTTGGCTTGGATGTCCCTGTAGAAACAATAAACATTTCTTCTATCGTGTCTTTTTTCTCTCTTGTCGTGGTCTCTTTGGTAACTGTAGTTTCTTCTCCCTTGTCAATACTAGGGGTCTTTTCAGTGGCATCTTCCATTTCTTTCTCAGGTGTGATGCTAGTTTCTTTGATGATCATTACCTCTTTTTTACCAGCTGTTGTTGTCTCTACAACAATACAAGTATTACTTATGCTCTCTTTAGCTGCTGCTGCAGGCTGCTTAGTTTCCATAGTTGTGTCTCCTTTAGTTGTTGTCACAATCTCCTTGGGTTTAGGAGTTGCATCTGTTTTGGCAGTTGTTGTCAACACAGTGGGCTTGGGCATGGGAGTTGTAGCTGCTGCAGCTGCTGTTCCCACAGGGCTTTCTTCTTTTTGAGCTATTAAAGTCTCTTTTGGTATGGGAGTCTTGTCTTCTTTAGCTGGGGTTGCTTCTTTTTCTGCAGCCGTTGTTGCAGTCTTTTTGTCCATGGTAGTTGCTTCTGATTCAGCTGCTGTAGTGACAGCTTGCTTGGCTGTAGGAGTTGTATTTGGAATATTGTCCTTACCTTTAGGAGAGTCATCTGGTTTAGCTGTTTTCACCATAGTTACAGTAGTTGTGTCTTTCCTACTTGTTGTTGTTAACAAGTCTTTAAGCACAGTAGTTTTGTCTTTCTTGGGTGTTGTTATCTCTCTGTTCACCGTGGTCGTTTCTATTTTAGTTGTCGGCTTTTCAGTTATAGGAGTAGTAACAGTTTTAGCTGTTGTTTTGTCTTTTTTGTCAGTTATTGTTACAATCCTAGCTGCAGTCATCAGCTCTGGGGCTGTCTCTTCAGGTTTGGGGGTGGTGGGAG
>NW_009229560.1:0-221 GCF_000690835.1 Fulmarus glacialis
CCCGGCAGCCACGTGGACACCCACGGCGCAGCTTGTCCTGGGGCGGTTCCTAACGTGTCACGGTGCGCCCCGGCGTGTCACGGCGTGTCCAAGCGTGTCACGGTGTGTCCCAGGACATCCTGGTGTGTCCCAGCGTGTCCCCACGTGTCCCAGCACATCCCAGCGTGTCCTGGTGTGTCCCCAGTGTTTCCTGATGCGTGACGGACCGTCCGTGCGTGTCC
>NW_009229560.1:282-1667 GCF_000690835.1 Fulmarus glacialis
CCAGTATGTCCCAGCACGTCCTGGTGGAAGCCAGCATCTCGAGTCCTCGTGCATCCCAGTGTGTCCCATTGCATCCCAGTCTGTCCCAGTGTCTCCCGGCGCATCTGAGCGCATCCTGGTGTGTCCCAGTGTGTCCCCTCCTCCTGTCCCCATCCCCCTTATAACGCTGGGGCAGGGGGATGCCCGTGTCCCCTCTGTGTCCCCTGCAGCGTGACCCGTGCCTCAGTTTCCCCAGGGCCAGCAGCTCCTTGGCCTCCGAGCTCAGGGCTGTCCCCAGCTGCTGCCACTGTCCCTGTCCCCAACCCCGGTGCGGGGTCCCCGAGTGGGGACGGATGGGGACACTGGCAAGGGACAGCACTGGGACGAGACACGAGGATGTGACATGGGGACGTGACCTGGGGACACAGTACAGGGACGTGGCACGGGGATGTGGCACGCTGGGATGTGACACGGACGCAGCGCAGCGGGATGTGGCGTCCAGACGTGGCACGGGGACACGGCACACGGATGTGGCGCGGGGACACGGCACAGGGGCACGGCTTGGGGATGTGACGCGGGGATGTGACATGGGGACGTGGGCTTGGAGATGGCACGGGGATGTGGCACACGGATGTGACGGGATGGAGGACGATGCGTGGGGACACGGGGGACGTGGCACGGAGAGGCGGCGCAGAGGGACAACGAGGTGGCACAGGGACGTGGCACAGAGATGTGACATTGGCACGTGGCGTGGAGGCGGCACGGTGACACGGCACAGAGATGTGACATGGACATGTGGCACGGAGATGGCATGGGGATATGTGGCGTGGGGACAACGTGGGGACAGGGGACAACGTGGAGACCCAGCGTGGGGACATGACACAGAGGGACGACGTGGGGACATGGCAAAGAGGTGACGTGGAGGGATGGCACGGAGATGACACTGGGATGTGACACGGGGACACAGCAGAGATGACACCGGGATGTGACACGGGGACACGGCGCTGAAGGATGACATGGAGAGGTGGCCTGGGGACACGGCGTGGGGACATGGCACAGAGAGATGGCTCGGGGACGTGGCACAAGGGATGACACGGAGCGGTGGCACAGAGATGGCTCGGGGACGTGGCGCAGAGGGACGCTGTGGGGACACGGCCCAGGGACATGGCACGGACGTGACACAGAGGGACGTCGCGGGGACACGTCACGGGGACGTGACGCAGAGAGACGACGCGGGGACGTGATGCGGGGACGCGTCACGAGGATGTGACACAGAGGGACAATGTGGGGTGACGGTGGCCCGTGGGTGACGGGGACACGGTGACACGGGGCCGGCGCGAGACCGCGCAGCGACAATCAGGGCTGGGGATGGGGCACGGGGACACCTCGTGCGTGGTCCCCGCGTG
>NW_009229561.1:0-327 GCF_000690835.1 Fulmarus glacialis
TTTGTCATCAGCTGCAGAGACCTTTTCTTTCCCTTGGGGATTCTGAATAGTGTGAAACAGGGCTCGGTAGGTGTGGGCCAGGCCCCAGCACATTGCAGTGATTTGTGTCTCCCTAGAATTGCCAGGGTGGCAGCATACTTTTTGGAAATATTCTACTAATTTTTCAGGATTCTGCACTTGCTCAGGGGTGAAGTTCCAAAACACTGGGGGTGCCCACTGTCCTAGGCATTTGCCCATGCTATCCCACTCGCCCTGCTACTTATAACTATCCAGCCTTGGGGCAGATCTCTGGATGACATTCTTAAATTGCTTCTTACCCTTGGACAA
>NW_009229561.1:646-7294 GCF_000690835.1 Fulmarus glacialis
CTACAAAACCCAACACCAATCTTTAACAGGTACAGTAAAAACAAAAGCATGGTGCAGATCAGAGAAATTAATATGTTAACAGATATAAATTCCTTAATATGCTCTAGTTAATCTGTTGTTATCTCAACCCTTCGCTGCCCCACATTGGGCACCAAAAAGGACTGTCGTGGTTTAACCACAGCCAGCAGCTAAACGCCACACAGCCGCTTGCTCACACCCCGCCTCCGGTAGGATGGGGGAGAGAATCGGGAGGGCTCAAGTAGGAAAACTCGCAGGTTGAGATAAAAACAGTTTAATAATTGAAATAAAATGAAGTAGAACAGTAATAATAATAATGATAACAACAATAATAGCAGAATATACAAAGCAGGCAATACACAATGCAACTGCTCACCAACTGCTGATCGCGTGTCACGAACGGGGCAAGCCCCCTCTCCCACCCTTGGTTTTTATACTGAGCATGATGTCAATTGGTATAGAATACCCCATTGGCCAGCTGTGTCAACCACCCCGGCTATGCTCCCCCCCCTCAGCTTCCCCTGCACTTGGCAGGGCACGGGAGGCCAAAAAGAGAAACAAAAAGTCCCCAGTGCAAGCACCACCCAGCAACAACCAAAGCATCAATGGGCCATCAACGCTCCTCTCGTTCCAAACCCGAAACACAGCACACCCCCCAAGCTACTGGGAAGAAAGGTAACTGTCCCAGCCGGAACCAGGACAATCAGTTCAGGTCAGAAGCATGCCACTGGCTAGGCAAGGGCTCCTGCTGGATGCCTGAAGCTAGCGCAGCGGGTGGGTATTTTTTCACTCGAGGCAGCACGGTTCCAAAGGGTAACTTCCAGATATCGGATGCAGTTTAATTCACTCTCAGCACTCATCTCAGTAAGTGCTGCTGTTGTGAAAGACCTCAACTGTCCTTGTGTGCACACAAGCACTAATGGCTTCATGGACAGGCGAGCATGTTTCCCAATCTAATTAAAGGAAAGCTTTTTCTGCCAACTGGTCAGACCTCATAATTCCGGCACATATAATCAGATTTCAAGACCCTCTATATATTAAGCCATCTGGAGACTGAATCAGGGCAGTCTAAATTTATGTCTGAAAATTAGTCTTACTCATTCCCATCTGCCACAGAGGAAAACTGAGAGTCTATTTTGTGAGGTAAAGTTCTTCCACCTCACTAGAGCAGGTGCTGCGGGGGGCAGCACCACGTTGCTTTTAGCATTAGGATTTTTCACGCGGGAGAGAGAAGATAACTACTTGTTTGGGACAGCAGTAGAAAGTATTCCTTTTAACAGATGACATATCTGTCTATATTCAAGACGGCATGTTAAGAAGCAAAGATCATTATTATATTCAAAATTATTTATTTTCTAGGAAGATAAATAAAAGGAACTATCACTACTATAAGCCGTGTCCAACTCATGCTCTTATGGAAGATGTTCACTGTCTTTCTTGTGTAAACTCCAGCCATTCAGCAATTTTATCCAACCTTCTTCTGCTACAATAAAGTCTAAATGTGTCTTAAGTCTTTAAATTAGGATCAATGACTCTATTTGTTATCTAAGCACTTCTTCCCAGAAGGAAGCTGAATACTTAAACAAGGCAAAGAGTAAAATCCTTATTCCCTGGGACTACCCAGTGAAATCCAAGTAGAGATCAGGATTGTAGGAAGTCATCTGCAGATAGATTCGTCGGGAGAGTTCTGGTCCAATCCGCCGGGAGGTGGCTGTCACACCGTAACTGTGGCGCACAGGGATATTAGCCAGCATGTTTTCCCGCTCCTCCTCCGAGGAGCATCTGCTATAGGCCTAAAAGCAACATAAAGGAACAACGGTATCATCCATTTGCATCCATCGCTCAAAAAAATAATCAAAGCTATGAACCTGTGACTGGTCTACCCTTTCACAATGTACACTCATTTTTCACCTGGACTCTCCCCAGATCTCATTTGTGAGCTTACAGGTTGATGCAGAACAAATACTTCTCCCTCAGTAGTCCGCTCTGTAAAGCCAAAGCAATGGGTGCCAAGGGATCAGTTCCTTCACTACCTTACTAAACAGTTCATACAGAATTATTGTGTCAAATTTAATACCAATTAAATTATTTCCTCCACTCCTTACATTAGTTGGCTGTCTGCACACACTTGGTATTCCTAAGGAATCCTCACCTGGTTCAGAAGCTGAGGAGAAGGGTAGGCGGACACAATAGCCTCAGCCATCTCAAGGCTGACCCGGTTAAATTGTTGTATCTGCCTCTTCCAAACTTCGAAGAGACCCTTTCCGGAATGATCCACCTTCACCCCTCCGCACCACCCCTTCTCTAAGTAGAAAGAGAACCCCGTCTTCTCTCGCTCTCGCCTAGGGAGAACAAAGAATGCGAAAGCAAATGAGACAGTGAGGCTACGAAGAAAATCCTATTCCTGCATCTGTTGTCACATAGCCAGAGACAGACAGCCATTTCTCACTCCATGCTGTTATAGACACCATTGGCATCAAAGTAAATGCTAAAAATTTGACCCTATTTTCTTTACATGCATTACCAATTTCCTTGTTTAAGACCCAGATTTCCTACTGAAAAAGGAAAAGAAACAATCCTGTACTTGGGAGCAATCCTGACACAAGCCAACATGCACAAAAAGTGATAAACAAGAATTCACTTTCTGACTGTCAACCATAATAAAACACTTTTACATGTCTTTTTTAATGACATGTCATCTCTTCTCATGGCTGAGATGTAAAATACAGCAGCTGCTCTGATAGGAATGCTAGAATTGTGTGAGACTGCATAGGGTGGCTTTCTTAGCTATCACTGTGCAACATGCTGCTGTCCTCCCTTATCAATGCAAGCAGCTAAATGGTTTGTTCTCAGTAAGGTCTCTCTTGTTTATATACTGAAGAAGAAAAGCTGGTGCTGTAAGAGCCCAACCCTACTTGCATTCCCTTCACACTCCTAAAATCAGACTGAGAACAAGAGCTTTACTTGATGTCAAGACTCCGACGTGAAACCAGGGTCTGTCCTCACCCCTCTCCAGGCAGGACATCAGTTTCCAAGAACTAACCCTATGTTAAAGGAGCTGCATTAGCAGCTGCTCTGTGTTGCCTGCTCCTTTAAAAATCACTATACTGTGTTGTACTGAAGTACAGCCGCGTACCTGCTATTCCCTCCCAGTAACTGTGAAAGTGCAGCCTCTCCAGAGAGGATATGACCAAACCTCATCTGCTTACTCACTTGAATGGTGCTTTAGCTACAGCTTTTGTGAACATAGTGGCAAATTCTCCGAGATCCTTCCAGCTCTCACAAAAGCTGACTTGGACTTGTTTGCACAGCTGCAGATCCACCAAAGCCTGTAAATATAATTGGAAACAATAAATGGAACAATTAATCTTCTCACATCAAATCTAACTCTTGTCTGAAACAAAAAAGGGTCACAACATCTTGCTATAGGACAAGAACATCCACTCTCTCCCCATTTTGGGAACAGTTAATTTAAGGCACTGAAGTATTTAGGGGCAGCCTGTCTCCTGCCAGTTAATATCAGTTTAGCGCCATTTCAGCTGCTGCAGCTCCTCAGTGGCAGGCTCTCGTAACATGCAGGCCACCCAGCCAAGGGCAGCACTGATGTGCTTTGCCAGCAGGCCATGAAGGGCGAGAGATGCTGACCAAGACTGACATTTCGCTGTCCAGGATCAAGGTGAACGAGACACATCAATCCATGGGAGAGCAGGTATATAACTGAGCAGTGGGGAACTGAACCCAAAGAGCTCTGTACACAGACACATGGACTAACGAAGGCTGAATCCCCCCATCCAGGAAAATGTGTGATTGGGTCAAATGTTCAAACAATGGCAGACAACAAGAAATGATGGCTGCATGCCTGTTTTAAAGGTACTCACTTCTTCCACATCCATTCTGGTTATCTCCAGGCCAGAATCCTTAGCTTTCCTTTTTCTCCATTGTCCTTGTTCCTCTTCTTGGTTTCCACTCGCTGCTGCCTGTCGCGGTCTCTTTTTTGACTGATCTCTGAGAGACCTACGAAAAGTAATGTAAGACTGGGAGTTCATGCTCTTCCCCAGGTATTTCCCATTGGTCACTGTGGTGACCAGCTGGATGGACCATTGCTTCTGTTTCTATATAACAAATAGTGGAGCAGTTCTGGGTGGGAATACTTCTTAGGCTCCAGTCTTTGCTAGAAGGAATTAATGGAAACATCTATGGCATTTTTCAAGGCCAGAGACAACACAGAAACATTTGGAGGGAAAAAAGTTTAACCTGAAATAATTTTCTACTCCAACTACTGCCAGTGCCAGAATTTTCCCAGGCATTTTCTCCATCACAAGAGCTGCATAGCTCTGTAGGGTCTCCTCCTGTCCTTCTGTACAGCCCTCGGCCTCCTGCAAAGATCAATGGAAAAAAGGAGTTAAACCATTCTGAGTTACACATGCAAGCCCAGCAACCTACGGCTCCAATTCTGCAGCTAGGTCTGCAGATGAAAAAGTCTGTTCACACAGCTCTTCAGGGGCAAACAGGCAATACTTGATTCAGTATAAAGCTATGGCAGAAAGAAATAAAAAAAAAAATTAAAAAACAAATAATCCCACTTGATTTGACAGTTACCTCTTCAAAAATCTGTGAAAAATTGTAACTAGGAAAGAAAGCTTGTCAGAACTTTGCATTATACAACCCTCGTGTTTTTGATCCATTAACGGCTTCTAAAACCAGATTTCAGGTTTACTGAAACAATAGCTCCATCCCACATCAAAACCTTCCTGCCATGAAGAGGGATGACAAACACGACCCTTACAGCAAGGCATGTTCGAGAGCACAAAAGTCATAAGCACTCTCACCTGTTTGTAGTTGTGAACCATGGACAAAAACTCCTCCAAGCGAAGCAGAACCAGGACATTTGGTTCTTCTGTCCATTCATCTCCTTCTTCCATCTGTCCAGGTATGAAAACAGCCAGACCAACAGTCTGTTTATAATTCATTCACTCAAATTGGTGCTCCCACTCAGACCTCTGAGGCAGGGAGAAGATTAGAGGGCATTTACTTGGGTTGTTAAATACAATTACTAATGTGTGCAAATAACAGAGGAAGAAAAGGGCAAGAACATCGAGATTTTGCTCGCACACCTGAGATGACACAGTCTTTCTCCTCCAGGTGATGCTGCGGGGAACACCCTGACTCTCAACCACACAGGAATAATTCGCAGCCTGCAAAGCACTAAGGATCTGTCCACCGCCTTCTCCCTGCAAGAGAACTGAAATCGGTGTACGGGTCAGGCCTCCACAGCAAGAACTAACAGTCAATATAAGGCAGATGCAGGCTGTGAGGACAAGTACCTGGATCTAGCACCACTGTTATGTATTTCTGGCACTCCCCTGGACGCTGAGCTTTCAGCATCTTGGCAAGGGCCCTCTTCCTCTCTTTTTCCTGCTCCTGCTGCCTCCTCTGTGCTTCTCGCTCCTTCCTCCTCTGCCACGCAGCCTGGCAGATTGCATCCCTTTCTTTCTGAGTATATTTTGGCTTGCGGGGGGGGGATGTTTCTGGGCTTGCTCCGCTTACCAGGGGCCTATTAGGCTGGTCTGCGGACTCAGACTGAGAGGCTGGCAGCGGGCACAAAGAGGGCCTCTCAACACCGTGCGTGCCATTTTGGCTGCCACAAGACACTTCTCCAGAAGGCACCAGGGCTCCCTGCGGCCCTCCGTTGCCGGGTGCCAACAGGTCACCGCTAGCACAAAGGCCAGCTCCCCCTGCTGCATCCCCACCGCCCGGCTGGGGGAGCTCAAAAGCCACCTCCCTCTTTGCTTCCACCCTCCTCTTGATCCTCTCAGGCAGAGGGACGACCTCCACCACCTCCTCCTCCTCCTCCCTCTCCTCCTCTTCCTCCTTCTTGTCCTCCTCTTCCTCGTCCTCCTCCTCCTCCATCTCCTCCTCTTCCTCCTCCTCTTTCTCCTCCTCCTCCTCTTCTTCTTCCTCCTCCTCCTTCTCTTTCTCCTCCTCATCCTCCTCCTTCTCTTCTTCCTCCTCCTCCTCCTCCTCCTCCTCCTCCTCCTCCTCCTCCTCCTCCTCCTCCTCCTCCTCCTCCTCCTCCTCCTCCTCCTCCTCCTCCTCCTCCTCCTCCTCCTCCTCCTCCTCCTCCTCCTCCTCCTCCTCCTCCTCCTCCTCCTCCTCCTCCTCCTCCTCCTCCTCCTCCTCCTCCTCCTCCTCCTCCTCCTCCTCCTCCTCCTCCTCCTCCTCCTCCTCCTCCTCCTCCTCCTCCTCCTCCTCCTCCTCCTCCTCCTCCTCCTCCTCCTCCTCCTCCTCCTCCTCCTCCTCCTCCTCCTCCTCCTCCTCCTCCTCCTCCTCCTCCTCCTCCTCCTCCTCCTCCTCCTCCTCCTCCTCCTCCTCCTCCTCCTCCTCCTCCTCCTCCTCCTCCTCCTCCTCCTCCTCCTCCTCCTCCTCCTCCTCCTCCTCCTCCTCCTCCTCCTCCTCCTCCTCCTGGGAAAATGGCGGCGCTGCGGCGACTGTGTGAGTGAGGGGTCACTCCCACCTCCAGCTTCACCCCCCCGTGGGGTAGGGAGAGAGTGCGGCCGTGGGGCGGGAGGCTGAGCTGAGGAGGGGGTGCCCCGGGGGAGACCGTTGCCGGTAGCTCGGGGGCGAGGCCTT
>NW_009229561.1:7360-12838 GCF_000690835.1 Fulmarus glacialis
TGAGACGGTGCGGTGGTGAAACGGGAGGGTTTCAGGCCCTAGCGCTACCGCATCGCGGGGTCGTTCTTGCGGGAAGGGGCCTCAAGTGCTTTATAGTGCAACCTGCTGAAAGCGGGCTCAGCTCTGAGGTGGGGCCGAGGTGCTGAAGGTTTCATCCCTTCTGGCCTCGAAAATCTCCAGAGATGGGGACTGCACAACCTCACTGTGCTGCTGCTTGACTGCCCTCATGGTGAAAAAATCACCTTTGGAAAAACAGTATTCATGTGGTAGATACCAAACAGCAAGGGGTTCTGCTCTCTCCTTGCACAGTGCTATAGTCAGGAGGCTTTAAAAAATCCCTTTTTTTAATCTAGAAGTGTTACAGGCAGAAATATCCTCATGGTTTCTTTGGTAGGACATCAGAATTGTGAAGTTTTTTCCACTGATTTCCAGCATAACTTCAGTCAAGTTACAAACTCTTTGTCTCAGTCTTCTCTATATAACTGCTTTTCCCCGCATGTCTGATGCTTTGAGGTTCATTTTTTGGTTAGCAAGCTTCTTTCATGCATCACCAAATGTAACCCTGGAATCAGCCTCTTGCAGTTTTTTTGATAAAAGTTAATTGGATTGTAACTTGTAGAATTTGTGTATATGAAACTGTAACTCGTTCATCTTTGCCTACTTCCCTGTAGTTTGTCAAGTCTCAGAGCCTTTCTTTTACTTAATGGGTAAGCTCCTGAAATTAATGGTTCTTTGCAGAGCAATTTCCCTTTTCTCAACAATATTTCTAACGCACTGAGTATCTATGATAATTTAATTAAGATTAAATTAATCCAGTTATGATAACCATTCTTCCATACTAACCTGCTGCTTAAGAGGTTGAATGGAGGGATTCAGAAAAATTGGATTTGCCTGCTGACTGCATGAAAGGAGGTACTGAAGAGATTTTTAAAAATAACTAATTATATCTCAGTCTTTTTTTTACAGAGAGAAGTTCACTAGAGGGTCAGCTTTCATGATAAGAAAAACAGTGTGTTTTCTGTCAGTGTTGTTTGTTTGTTTGTTTAAGGAAGAAGTTTGTGGTGTGAATAATATTTTGTGTTCCAGAGACAATCAGTGTCTATAACAACTGATTTTTTTTTTCCTTGACTTGTCCTGATTGTAACTCAAAGATTTGCACAAAATGCTTCAATTAGTATGTTCAGGATAGCAATTCTGTATATGCTTATATATTGTCCTGAATTGGAGTCTTCTCATTTGTAAGATTTCAAAATATTTACTGTGTAAGTAAATGTCATTTGATCGAAGGGGAAACTGAAACAGAGATCACAACTTGTCTGTTCTCAAAGCAATATAAGGCCAATCCACAGCAACCGGTAACTTCTGTACCTCATTTTACAAGGCCTTGATGAAACATGAATTTGTGCATGTCCTTTAACATCATTACTGAGAGTTTTATTCCTCCCTGGGCAACAGCAGTACTTGAGATTTAGCCTCTTTGCAGGGGACTTAGACCATGGTGGTCTAATTATGGTTTATCTTGGAAGTACTTTTTTTTTCCTCAGAGTCTTCTTTTGCCTTTAGTTTTAAAGCCTGTATTAACTGACATCCTTTAAATCTGAAAAAAGAAAGCATGTGTAATAATTTTTTTTCAGCTGACGTTGTTGTTGTTCTTGCTCTGAACCTAGTTCTAACTACTCCACAAACAAGCCTGATTGCTGTCAGATGTGCTTCTAAGAAAACTGGGGGCAGCTCAAAGAATTTAGGTGGCCGCAGCCCTGGGAAGCGCTATGGATTCAAAAAAGTAGAAGGTAGGTCTAGGTCTGAGTATCTGCTGAGCCTTATTTGCGTTTCATTGGGTTCTTCACAGCTGCTCCCCTGGTACACGTGTCAGTTGTTGAGCATTTCGGTAGGAGGTGGCCAGGGCGCTCTTCCAAGAGAAAGGAGAGGGGAGGTTCAGTGGAACCTCATGATCAAGAGTAGCCGGCAGGAGGGCAGGGTGAGTCAGCCTCCCTCCCAGATGGGCCTGCGAGCGGCCAGCCAACATTGCCTACAGAAAACGTACTTTGATTCTAACTTTGCCTCTCTGGAGAGCCTGGGAGGAGGGTACACTGTGGGACACTTAATAACTGAAGTGCACTTTCTCCCCACACTGTGTTGAAAAGCCGGGCATTTTTGATGTTTACAAAGGGGAGAATTATGAGGCTCAGCAGAAGCCAAAGTACAGATTCATGCAGCTGAGTGCTTAATAATTACTAGCTTTGTTGACAAAAACATATCGATGTAAAAGGTAATAAAACAAATGCCTTCAGCAACTAGAAAATGCCTTGTACCCTAGAAGTAATCTTTTCAAGACTAGAATTGCTTTTTGCCATTGTATATCAATTACCCTTTATTTCCTGCTAACACCTTTTTTGTATAGATGCTTTTAGCATTTGAAGTAATTTTTCCTTAGAAAAT
Organism: Fulmarus glacialis; assembly: GCF_000690835.1. Taxonomy (NCBI): domain Eukaryota; kingdom Metazoa; phylum Chordata; class Aves; order Procellariiformes; family Procellariidae; genus Fulmarus; species Fulmarus glacialis. Next base: position 9,800 of record NW_009229561.1, read on the forward strand.
TCCCACAGAAAGCTGGGTTTTGTAAGTCCTGGAACCATTTGTGTTCTGCCAGGGCTTCGGGGAGCTCCGTTTCTCTGCAGTCTGACTCTGTCACTCTGTTGCAGGTGCATTCGTGCACGCAGGCAACACTTTGGCTACGCAGCGGTTGATACGCTGGCATCCAGGGGCTCACGTAAGTTCCTTTTCCATCTCTTCCTTGGTTCTCAGAGAACAGCAGCCCACAACAGAGTCCTGTACTCAGTGCCTGCTCTCCCTCAAGCTAGTTCTTAATGCTCTTCCCTATATTCTACATTATCCTGATATTGAGTTTCATTATCTGGTATTTCTTAGTCACAGAGCCTGCTCAGAGTCATACCTGTGCCCATGTGACTGAGGAAAGAACTGAAAGTTACGGATATGCCCAAACACTTCTGCAGCCTGAGTTCTTGTGCTTCAAGGTGGAATTGGTATCTCCTCCCTTGTAATGAGCACCACTGCATACTGATTGCTGGAATCGAATAGTGTGGTTTTCTTTTATTTTAAAATACAAAACAACAGATGCTGTTGAAGCCAGGATATTGAACGAGGCAGACCAATGATCAGATCTGCTTTAGTGGTGGAGCTCCAGCCTTTCCTTTCTAACACTTCTCATCCTCCTCCAGGTGGGGATGGGCCGTAACAAGACACTCTATGCCCTGGAGGATGGGATTGTGAGATACACTAAAGAGGTCTACGTACCTCCGCCCCGCAGCAGTGAGAGCAGGGAAGTGATCTGTCGTCTACCCAAAGGAGCAATTCTTTATAAAACCTTTATCAATGTTATCCCTACCACAGAAGTAGGAAGCTTTAAACTGGTCACCATGCTCTGAGCCTCCTGCATCATGTAGGGACAGATGGGAAGGAGCAGCTGGGACAGACCGCTCCAGCTGGACTGGCATCCGAGGACAGGAATGTTCTAGCTCTGAAGATTCCAGTTTAGGACTTTGTTTTCTTGCTTGTAAAGCACATGTGGTCAGTGTTCAGGCACTGGGATCACCTGCTGGCATTTCTAAGGGTGTTTAATAAATGCTGTGGGGCTGCTGAAGGTCTTGGCTGTTAATAGAATGTGTTACTTATGTTCATTTAGTATCGAGCTGCCTTTGGAGAACCTGTTCCGTTGTGCCACTGGATGAGGTTTCTTTAGAATCACTCTTATGTCAGGACTTGTCCCACTAATAGTTCTCTCTATCTATTTTTACTCATTTTTAGACATTACTGTTATATTTGTGTCTTAATTCAAAATACTCCAGAACAGATCCTTTTCCACTTTCACCTAACTCTGCATCCTAGGAAGCTAGATTTTTCCTTCTATCTAACTCATCTCAGTGATTAACTCAAAAATCTGAAAGTGTTCTATTTCCTAGCCACATGAGGCAAGTTCACGCTCATAAAGCAAACTCATGACTAATTTTAGAGTGCCTGGTAAGATGCACAAGTCTGGGTGGTATTTGAAGCTCAGCAGCTGGAAGCGTATCATAAAGCCATAATCCAGAAGACTTATCCTTTTGTCTTCCCCAAGTCATTCCATAACATTTTTGAGCTTATGTTGCTTGAAAGAAAGGAGCCCAAATGCCCTGTGGCCAAACTGATCTCATTTTATCTACAGGTTTGTAAACAATTTGAAACATTGTCTCTGCAGTAGAAAACAGGTTATCAAAATTGGTGGTGTGAGGACACCAGTGTTGACATTATTAGACTGTCTGCTCTGTAGAAGACGACTAGGTAAACTGGGTCAGCCACACATGTCCACCTTTGCTTTATGTTCTTCATGGAGACAACCAGCTATTTTGTCCACGGTTCTCCTGTCCTTTCTCAGCTTGCATGTCTAGTCACAGGGTTCATCTCGGTGGTCATGTTTGTGTACAGCAGATGAACACAACCCCTGGAGCCTCTCCAAATCTCTCTGAAGTCCATACAAAATTGCTCTCAGTCACAGATGACTGTTGCTGAGAGAGCACACAGTGATGCTCTGATGCAGATTCGTTCTGCTGCTCACAGGTGAGGATTCCCACCTGGTATCTGATACACAAATAAAGCAAAACATTTTACAGCCTAAGAAATAAGTGAAATAGCACATGACCACTGTCTGAGGTCTGATCCTTGCCACACCGGGCAGTGCTTGCCTCACAGAGGTACGATAACACTGGCTGCCTGGAGGAGCTCTGGCTGAGCAGACCTTCACCTTGGCTTTGCCTCTTGTGTAGAAGCAAGCAGCTGGTCTGTCACCTTTGGTAACTATGCCAGAAAAGAGCGAGCAGACATCTCTGGTTCCTCTGCTCAGAGCACAATACCTGGCGGTGGCTCTGTGGTTCTCCTGGTGCTGCGGGAGGGATGTCTCCACTGGCTGGGTCTGACTTGCCTGCAAATCTGGGTAGAGGTCTGAGGTTCAGCCATTCCCTGCAGACGAGAATGATGCCACAGGCACTTCTGTGGCTGACACCACAGAAAGAAGCAGAATGTGGAGGCTGAGGCCTTACACGTCTGTGTTTCGCTGAGTTTGGTAGCTGAGAGGGGCCTGGAAGGGGTCTGACACACCATGTCTGGCCAAGGTCTCTGAGCTTATTACTGTTCCTGATAAAGCTGGAGGATGTCTCAGAGCATGCTCGTAGGGAGGCGGCATCTATTGTGGAGAGAGGAAGAGCATTACAGCTGATCAGAAATAACCAGGAGATTATCCCACCTCTTCTTACAGAGCAGACGACAAGGCTCACAACCACCACCAGCCTGAAACTAAATTCCTGCAGTCCTCAGAGCAGCGAGCTGCTGGCTAGATGAACACCTGGAAAATGAGCACTTAGCACTGGTTTGCAACACAGCAGGGCAGAAATCCACTGGAGAAGTACATTCCACCCACTCCCCCCTCACACTCTATGCCAGGTTCCTGCTCTTCCCTGTCCCCCTTCAAGGACTTGTCACTACTTGTCGCAAGGTCAGAAAAGACTTGCCTTTTGTTAAAACAGGACTGTTGTTCTCTTTCCTTTGACCAAAGATTACTGCTCCCTCAGTAAGTTTGCAGACGAC
>NW_009229562.1:0-253 GCF_000690835.1 Fulmarus glacialis
GGGTCGGTCTGCCCTTGCCGGGCGGAGGATCCCTGCAACCTGCTGTACCGATGCCCGCAGGCCAAGATATTTCGGGGTAACCCCCCCCATCACTGTCACCGCCCAGGCCATGGGGACCTGGTTGGACCCAGAGCCCCCGGACGATGGGGACAAACCACCTCCTTGCCCGGAGATATTCCCCCCTCTGCGGGGAAGGTTTGGTCTTGGACTCCCGCAGGATCCCCACCCTGCTGTCGTCTCCTGCCCGCGCTGC
>NW_009229562.1:337-611 GCF_000690835.1 Fulmarus glacialis
CCCCCTGGCCGGACCCCCACCCCCCACCGGCCCAGCCTGGGCCCAGGAGCAGGGTTGGCTGGCGCTGCCACAGCAGAAGGCCACGGCGCGAGGGACAGACGGGAGAGGCGGGGATGGGGACAGTGTCCCCCCTTGTTAACAGCGCCGGACCCTGTAGCCTTTTCAAGGCTCTGAATAGGGGGTGGTACCTCTCCTCCCCTCAACTGGGGGCTGAGGGGTGCTGGTGCTGGTTTAACACGCTCAGACAGGGCTGGAGGGGTGGGGGGGGACATGC
>NW_009229563.1:0-204 GCF_000690835.1 Fulmarus glacialis
GGCTCTGCGTGGAAGAAGAGCAGTGCTTCCTCCAGGGCATCCTGCAGGAGACAAACACAAGTGAGGGAACCCCCTCCATCTCCCCTATACCCACTCCCCTCTGCTCCAGGTGCCCCCTCACCTGTCCCAGACCTGCGGCACCTGCGCCCAGGTCTCGGGGGTACTTGTGCCGTATGGCCGGCAGCCAGCTGCTGTCTCGCTGTT
>NW_009229564.1:0-2852 GCF_000690835.1 Fulmarus glacialis
ATCCACAGGGAAAGGGAGAGAATCTTCCTTTAGATTTAGAGGAACTTCTTACAAGTTCCTGCTTGTAAGAAGAGAACTTCAGCTGTTCTAGAGCTGAAGGGTCTGTCCTCTTCTTGAGCCAGCTCTTCTGTCATTCTCAGATAAGACCTAGAGGATGCAGCGATAAATAACCTTTCATGTGGCAAGAACGTGAGTCAGCTGGATTTTGTAATGTTGGAGTTCGGAGGAAAAGAAGAGCACAAAACATAGCCAGTCCTTTTTCCTGAGGTCACCAGCCTCCCTTTACTGTCACTTGCAGGCGTTAGCAACCCTGCTGCTTTAAAATGCAGGGATCACTTTGCAGGGTTGCACGAAGGACTGAAATGAATGCCTTCACTGCTAATTCCCTGGCCAAAACCCCAGGAAGCCATTGCTTCTGCCCGGCCCCCTGTGAAATCGAGTTGACAGCAGAAGACCGGCTGCTGGGCAGGTGGGGGCTCAGCTGGGCACAGGGGTCGAGGGGTGCTCGGCCAGGGTGCGTGGACGGAGCTGAGGGAACGAGCGTAGGAATTGCTGCTGGAAGGTCTTGCACACCCGAGCTGGTTTGTCAGTAACCCCCAGAGTGCTCTTTTTCCTCTTTTTTTTTCTGTCCCTCCATTTCTCCATCCGCACCATGAATCACATCATAAATGAAATAAAAATCTGCCCTTAAACTAGAATTAGTGCCCCCAGAGCTAACCGTAGGGCACTAAACTTCATATTTGCACCTCACAGTTTAAAGGTACAATCCTCCAGCTCCTCACCAGAAGTATTTCACAAGGGCACCAGTGAGTCATTAAAAGTTGCTCATCCTGGCCACTGCTGGAAGGAGGAATGCGATGGTGCCTGCAGCATTTGAATGCTGGGATCAACGAAGGTTAAGGTTCATTTTCAACCTGTTCCAATTTATAGCTGAGATGTCTGAATATATTGCTGAATATTCATGGTCTTTATTAGCTATGTTAATCATTACAGTTCACCCAGAGGATGAATATACTTCTACATTATGCCCTGCAATCTGTGAAGGACAACAGAATACTTCTATTCCACTAAATAGAAGGCAAGGTAATGCAATTTAATACAATTCTTTTAAATAGAACACTGGGTAACCTTATGTTCAAGTCAGCTTTGCTTTAGGTTTCTTAAAATTAACCTTCAAATTTAATAAAGGGAAAAAAATTTATAGCCCGCAATAGAAATGTGAACATAAAGGGGGGATACTGTGTTAAGGCATTTATTTGGAGCCATAGCTATTGCCATCTCCATGCAGGGAACTGTCGGCATTATTCACCATTTGTAGGCAAGAGCCACTGGTGCATTTAATTCAAGAACAGGGTAGAAAATGAAGATAGTCTGTTAAATAACCGACCTGTAAAGAGAGATTCACAAAAGACACTGTGCTATGAAGGGAATCCTAGAAATACCCTAATGGTAAAAACTAAAACTTGATTCCTTTCCAGTCTTTAGGAGGGACTTGGTTTATTAACCTTAATGTGAAAGGTCTGAGCAATGTATCACAGTTCAGAAGGAAACAAAAACTTCCAAAATAGCCCAGGGTCATCCAGGCTATTGCAACTCCTCATTAACTGAGCTTTGTGGCAAATCCATCATGGAAATTTTGGGTGATCCAGGAACTCCTTATAATTCTGAATTCTGCCTTGTTTGACATGTGTCACCAGTAAAAGATCAAAATGAGCAGTGGAAGGAGAAAGAAGCTGCAAAAGGTTTAGGTCATTGATTAATTGATCATTTAATTCCTGTTTGAAATTGCCTGAGACAAGATGTGGCAGCAAGTGAACATCATCTCAAAAAAAAAGAACAAAATCTGTTGCTCTAAAATTTGCCTGCCATCATTTTTATTATGTATCATAAACTATCTCCTAACAACCCCCAAAGTCTGGCCACCTTGGAATCATGCTGACTACGGTACTCAAGTTGGCTACAAGTGTGGATTTGAAATAGCAATGACTTCTGCAGGTCTGGCTGAGGAATACGCTGCAGGTCTGTAGAATGGCATGAAACTGTCGAAACGATGTTTTGAAAATCACTGTCGCTACTTTCAGCTACGAACACCAGCTGAAGACCCTTGCAGAGGGGGAATCCTTGGGGCAAGAGACCACCGAGGTTTGACAACCTGCCAGGACACAGTATGGATTAGATACTTACACATACAATGAAAGCATACGGGTGTGTTCGACAGAGATGAGACTTGGAGAGGATATAACCCTTTATGCTCTGAAGCAGCATTTATTGCAAGGCAATAAGCAGAAATTCCATTAATGGGGACACTCCCTATAATTGCCTCTTATGGTGTCCCATAAAGCAATTGGTTTTGTCTCCAGCAGACAAATTAGATGGCCCATCCATCTGATTTTATAAAGCAATTCGTCTGTTCTTATCTGCCAAGGAGATTTTTATGAGGCCTGTCATGGAAAAGTCTCTTCAAGTGACAGACTATTGTGTTGTAAAATCAGACACATGGTTTCTGCAGGACTCAGCCTGTTGGTTTTTTGGGTTTTTTATTACTTTTTTCTCTCCCTCTCACCTCTGGTAAGTGGCAGCTGCTCTTCATTGACAGCTCATTGCAGAGGGCAGTGTCCTCAGCTGATTTAGCATTGCTGAACAAGGCTATCAGCCAGTATTGGCTCACGGGAGAATAAAACTTCATTACAAGGGCCACATGTGTTAATTCAACGCTTATTACTGGGGCAAAGGAAAAAATATGGGGGGGGGCAGGGCAAGGCAAGAAGTGCTTTTGCTTTGCTGCCTGGGGAGACTTCCAGTAGCCTCCTGAGGAAGGGTGTGCTTCAGCGCGGCGCACCAGGCACAGCCGC
>NW_009229565.1:0-14319 GCF_000690835.1 Fulmarus glacialis
AAAGAGTAAATAAAAATTCCTTTTTACCACTCCTTGCCTTGACTGTAAGTTCTTTGGGGTGCAGTCTGCTTCTCGATGTGCCTCTGAACATGGATTAGCAGAGTGAGCCCTTGTCTCCGTCGCAGCATCCGTACGTTAATGGGATACAAGTAAGCAAGAACACTTTCTGAAAACGTTCACACGTTTTTCCACACTCTAACTAGATTTTTGTCACTATAAACATGCTGCTTAGTCTACCCTAAGTGAACTTCCATAGCAGAGGCCTGAGAAGCACATCATTTGCTGGAAGAAAATATATAAATGCAAACTCCAGCTCATAAGACAGCATATGAAATAGGAAAGAGCTTGAGAATCGTTGTTCTTCACATAACATTGAACTGCCATACGGCTCTGTCGAGATTTTTACATAACTGTCCTTGAAAAACTTGTATTTAAATAAGCAAGACAGGCAAAACCAAAGACAACAGAAGGCTAATTCCCTTAATTTTACAGAAGGGGCCGCAGCTGAGATCCCCGTTTAACCCTGATCACTTCCACCAACCCTCTTACCTCCTGTCCCAGCCTTTTCAGCAGGCAGACACAACTGCTTGCGAGGCTGCATGGTGGTCAGAATAAAAAAAAAAAAAAAAACAAAAAACCCAAACAAACAAACAAACAAAACCCCACAAACAAACAAAAAACCCCAACAAAACGAAACAAAATAAAGAAACAAACAACACCCCCAAAAACCCATCTAGGTTAAGAATAGACCTTTTTTCTTGCAGGTTTTTTTAAGCTCATCAGTAACCTTATGATTTCATATATCAGCCAAACCAATGCCTGAACTGCCACTTGATAAGCCAGCATCCCTGTCCTTGCCCAAACTGTTGGCTGGGTGTCAAATACCAAACCCCTTCCCATCTCGCTTGTCTCCCAGACTTCAGCTCAGAGCCTTCACCTTGCTGATGCTCCCAAACAAGATATTTCATACCCATTTTATAATAAATGCTGACTGACAGATATTGAGTCCACAGTGGTAGGTAACTTAATCAATATTCAGGTCTCCAGCAGTGTGTATAGCAAATTATAGCTGGCATTTAATAGAACTGCAAAGCAGAAATAGCTTTAACACACCCGTCAGTATTTTAAGCCACATAATAAATTCAATGCTACCCAGTTACATATCAATTAATAGCACTAAACATCTTTAATGTATTAACAAAGATGTCATTCAGATATTAAAATTCAGTTTAATTAAAATAGCAATGAGATTTTAAATGTCCAATATTTTAAAATTCACCTGATCTTTTTAGTCATTACAAAGGGCCCTTTAACTAACACATAACTGCCTCGTAAAATTTAAACTGCAGGTAAAATTAAAACATGCACTTGCAAATATTGCTACAGCGTGTTTGACTCTGGGTTACCACAGAATACAACAGCCAGAGCCAGCAGCAGCCCAAAACTGGCAGAAATAACCAGAGCCACTTCAGAAATTGTATTATTATTTGACATAATCTGTACTTTAAGCAGTTTCCTGCACAAATGAAAATAGAATCATAGAATCATTAAGGTTGGAAAAGACCTCGAAGATCATCGAGTCCAACCGTCAACCCAACACCCCCATGCCCACTAAACCATGTCCCTAAGCGCCTCATCTATACGTCTTTTAAATACCCCCAGGGATGGGGACTCCACCACTTCCCTGGGCAGCCTGTTCCAAGGCCTGACCACTCTCTCAGTAAAGACATTTTTCCTAATGTCCAGTCTAAACCTCCCCTGGCGCAACTTGAGGCCATTTCCTCTCGTCCTCTCGCTGGTTACTTGGGAGAAGAGACCGACCCCCCCCTCGCTCCAACCTCCTTTCAGGTAGTTGTAGAGCGCGATGAGGTCTCCCCTCAGCCTCCTCTTCTCCAGGCTGAAGAGCCCCAGTTCCCTCAGCCGCTCCTCATCAGACTTGTGCTCCAGGCCCTTCACCAGCTCCGTTGCCCTTCTCTGGACACGCTCCAGCCCCTCAATGTCCTTCTTGGAGTGAGGGGCCCAAAACTGAACACAGGATTCGAGGTGCGGCCTCACCAGGGCCCAGTGCAGGGGCACGATCACCTCCCTGCTCCTGCTGGGCACAGGTAAATGGTTCAATTTATAACCTCACAAGTGGCTCTGCTTTTCTGTGTATTTACCCAGCAGTTTCGGGCTATCCTGTTAACAGGCAAAAAAAGCAAACAGGAGCTGAGAGCACCACGTCTTAAGTGGCACCTGTTGACCTCTAAATATTAAAGGAAAGAAAGGAAAGAATAATAGGCCAGGCTTATCCTGACACAAGCTTTTAACACAGAGTTACCTCCTAGATTATTATGGTCCATCAGAGATGTGGTTGTTTTTTTTTTCAATTACAGTTTCACGCTTTGCAACTTGTCTATTTGTTTATCCCTAAGACCAAACCAAAATGTTTATGAGGGCACCAAAACAGTATTTTTCCTCATAGCTCTTTACTTTCATCACAACATCAAAAGAGACATATTGACAACAGGCCTTTTGCCTTTTCTTCTTGGGACCCTTCGCATGGAGATTTCAAAGACCTGAAGTCAGTGTAGAAAACTTTCTATGCTCTAGGACTAATGAATTACGCTAACAAATTTAACATCGTTTTTCTGCCCCTGCCTCGTTAGCTAGCACCCCAAGCTAAATCTCTCCGATCATCTCCACTTCTATGCTCACGCTCTCTCTAGTCCCATCTCACCCTTTGCTGCGGGCTCCGCAGAAGCTGCAGATGCCCAGAAATATTTGCCTGTGCTAAGAGCAGGCTTCGGCATCTTTGCTGCCAACACCAGAACTGATCAGAGCTGTTGTAATGGGGAAAAAAAAAAAGGAAAGGCTAATTGGAATACAGGATAATCAGGCAGGACTTCCTCCCATCCATTTGTTATCAGAGCAGATACATCCTAAAGCCTTGCTGTGCCACCGAGCTGCACAGACCTTCAACTCCTGGTTCCTCCCAAGCAGCAAACCAATGCCACGCAGCCGCCTTTGTATAAAACCAGTGGGGATCAACTGATTTCACGGAGTCATCTGAGTCAGATTGCCCTCTGCAGCTGTTCCTAAACTTATATTCTGCCTATTCCCGCTGTGCGTGCACTCATGTCCGCAGCCAAATGCCCGCTGAATTCCTGTCTAGGCTCTGGTTTATGTTAAATTCTAGTGCTGAAAACACTAAATCCCAATATCTAGTGTGATTTACTTTCATTTTGACCAGCAATCAAATTAAGCTTGACTTGACTTTACTGCCTCCAGGTGGGCACCCATGGCTGGGCAATATCACTTAAAGCAGTAGGTGTGTAATCAAACTGAGTTAGACAGTGATTGATATTTTGCATACCCTGTAATTATGGTATTAAAGATCTGGCATGTTGTTTGATGTGAAATGATGTGTGATTGCTAGAAATGAAATGCATTTCATTTCTTCTTTTGGAGTAGGGCGAGAAAGTCCAATAATGGGTTATGAGAGACACCAGTTTGTACCAGCCTTTGGGGTACACTTTAGTTGTGTACATGCAGTTTTGATATTCATCGAAATGGCAGATTGCCTGGCCACTCATTAATCCTTAACTGTGCCTGGACCTCACAGACTGTATATTGGTACAGTTTTCTAGCTAATATAATGACAGAGAGTAATGTCTCATGCTGCTGTAAATCTGCAGCTACTTGAAGCTTCAGAGCGACATCAGAAACAAAACTGGTTTCAAACCATCATGGAAGCTGTTGTACCTACAATACTGTAATGGGGATTTTCTAGATGCTGAGCTGTCCCAGTATTCCCACTCCTCTGGCCAGGCTCCAGTCTCCCTCCTGTTTAACATTATAGGAAGACTACATTAATGACAGTTCCTCATCCTTATCTATATATCTCGTTCTCTTCCCTCCATTCCTTCCAGACAGAGAACACCTTAATCTAGGGGCTTATCTACACTTGAAAGTTAATTCAAGGTTACAGTTGGGCATGAATTTAAAGAGAAATAGATGTGCTTTAATAACCATACAGAGACAGCTATTCTACAATAAAAAAGCTTTATTTAGTCTAATACACTTTCTTTAATCACTAATCCTAAACAGGTGATTACCTCTTTATTAACACACTGAACCCTTCAAAAGCCATTTCTGAGAATTCCCTGGATAACGAGCATGGCCACAGCCTGTAATTAAGCTCGGCGTGAGAGAGGGGTGTTCCGCCTTGCAGAGCCGAGCCGAGGAGGGACGGGTGTCAGCCTGAAGCTACACTCCCAGTCCCAGGGTCAAATCATCTTTCTCTAGTTAATAATTGCACGCTCTGGATAGACGGCAAACTTCTCAGAACTGCTGGCTGAACTGCCCCCTTGTTCATTTACACATTCAGGAGAGCTTTGGACATTAGGTTTTTATGATCTGTTATAGCAACCCGCCAGTACGGAGCCCCCGCAACCAGAGATTTCAATTTATTTGCATTATCATTGAAGAACGAGCTGTCCACAACAAAATACCTTTATAGCATCATAAATAACAGATTGCTAAGATTGAAGCTTTGTAAGAAATCCCTCAGCAGGGAAGAAGAATGAAAGAAATTTACAGAAACTCCAGAAATACAGAAATTACACAGGAGAAATAACAGAGACGGGCGATACTCTCTTAAGCTTTCACAAGGAACTAACAGCATTTCATTCTTGGATGATTTAGTCCTTTTATTTAAATTAGAAGCATGTCTGCAGAAAGGAAAAGTCTTTCCATGTTTTTTTAAAGTAGTCTTGCGAGATGAATAGCCTTATGGCAGAGTCTCATAGGTCTGGAAGGTGGCCCTGTACTTAAGGGGGGGCCCTAAGGAGTCAGGACCCCCCTTCTCAGCTCTCCCACAAAGCCCTAAAGTGTCATGAGCAAGCCACGCGAGAGATTTTCAAAAGCACTTGGGTACAGCATTTACGTCCCGTGGACTTAAGACACTTTTGGAAAAGCAAAAGCACAAATCTGTGTGACCCACTTGGTTTCTCCAGCCCTTACCTCCCGGGGGTGTTGCAAAGGAAAATACCTCAATGCTGAAAATATGTTCAGCTACTTTGGTAGGAGACTTCAAAACCATAAAAAAGAATTAGTGGGGCAGTTTCAGGACTTCACAGAAATCATGCCAAACATGCAGATTTAACTCATCATATATATTTCTTTAAGGAAGATGCAATTACCTGTTCTTTTCCATTTTTAAGTGTGGGAAAAAAATTAAATTAGGTTCAACAGGGCTTTTCAGTCAGACTAGAAGAAGTCCAACCAAAATCCAATAGTGGATTACTGGACACTCAAAGCTTGGATGCATTTGAAAATTGAATCCATATCTAAATTCATTTATATTACCTTTGTAAAGCAAATTACAAGGACTCTAGTCTAGAAACAACTGGTGCCAGGAGAAGAACCTCAGATTTTAGTGTGTTACATGATGAACATTCAGAGCACATGTTGATCTGTGTTACAATGATGACGACCTGGATTGACTCCATCCACTTCAAAGGTGCTACCCCAGATAAGGTCTGTAGGATCACAGAGCGCACAATGTGAGCTGTCTCCATCTCAGTTCCTCAATATGCTTTTATCTAGTGTGAGATCACTTAATCCTCCGCTTATAAAGCATTATAAGCAGTAGAGAGGTTTTAAGAGCAAAGTCTGACCATTCAGACTGAGACAGGTCCTCTCTATAAAGTTTGGAGACATATTCAGGTTCACGGTGTTGAGTACAAGGCTTTCAGAGGTCTTGGGTTGCTTTGGAAACTCAGATGCAATTCTGGAAATTTAAAACAATTAGAGCAGTATTTATGTCCACATCCATCTCTAAAATCAATAAACAATGAAGTTCTTTATTGCAAATTCACTTGGCATGGCAAGTCTGAGAATTAAACAGCCTTCTCTTAAGTCAGGCAGAAACATAGGTGCTGACTTCTGATTGCAGCTAATCTTCATTTTGAATTTCTCAAATGTCCCTGTTAGATGCTCATGGACAATTCTGGGAATTGCACAAGCCAAGGCCAAAAGCTGAGCTTTAACCTTCCTCAGCATTTGATCATCTTCTAGTATGCAGGGTCCACTGAAATCTCAGAATTGAGATCTGCAACTTCTTCTGTTTAAGCTGTTTCTTGTTTGTATTCGTTTCCATCCCCAAGTGTACTGGAGAGGGTACGCTGCTGTCTAGATGCACCTAACCCTTTCGTTGTGTGTCATTTATGAACTAAAGACTGGTGCTCTCAGCTTGCTCGGAGTGCTCTAGTGGTCCGTAGCTCCTTCAGCTACAGAAAAATTACCTCCACTACAGCTGTTTGAATAACTCTTTAATGATGCTTTAAATAAAGAATAACTGCAGTAGAACGGGCAAGGAGCGGTGACTTCAGAGCTTGACAGTCTGCGTTTGCTTTACAGGCAACCAGCAGCTTTGTGGGACAATCTGAGAGGGGAAAAGGATGATCAGGGGGAGAGCAGGACTTGTTCTGCACATACATGGGAGACAATTCAACAGTCGTCGTCTTCTGCATGGGACCACAGTATTTTTCAGAGCCCAGTGAATGCCATCAGCACACATGCCTAATGATTGTCCACAACAATTTCAGGACAACAGCAGCTCCATCATAAGTCTCCAGGGGATTTATATTCACTATATGTTCCTATTGCTTTTACCAAAAATTAGGTAATATGTAAGCTCAGGTCTCATTTTGGACACTTGGGCTACAAAATGGGTGTGCATACATCTACCTTAGTGTGTGACAGGGACAATTGCTCTGTACATTCAGGAAAGTCAACCCTCATCTTTGGTATTGCCAGCTGTTGTGATTTATGTCATTTGAAAGTGGTCCTCAAGCCATTGCTGTTGGAATGCATAAGAATGTAAGTTTTGTTCAATTAAAAGATATTTTAAGACAGTGGCCAAAACTTGAAAATATGATGCCAGTGTGCCTTTAACACTGATGAAGCAGAAGACAATTATGTATTTCATAAATAATTTCTCTCTCATTATTTTGAGAGATCTGGGTTCGTGATTTTCGAATATTTGGGACTGATAATGGATATTTAGGTGCTCAAGATACAAATTTAAAGGTCTAACATGAGGCTGAAGATTTCCAGACATCGGCCTTTTGTAACATTTCTTCTCACTGCATCAGCTGGTCAGAAAGGGAGACAGAAAACAACCAGACAGAATCCAAAATCCAATTCATGTTTGTTTGCTGCTTTTATTCTTCCTGTTACAGGTCATTCTACCTGCAGAAGTTGTTTGTCATGTGTATGAGCCTCCAGGCATTTCAGGGAGCCTACAAATGTTGTCAGCCAGATGGAATCACATTTATGACCCAGCAGTAAATATCTGTCGCAGAAATGCGCTAGATCTATGGGTTCAATTCTATAAGATGCCGAGCCTTTAAATCGAGTGAATAATACAAACTGACTTCTTGCACGCTGGCAGCTAAACACATACTTAAGCACTGGAGGAGTCAGGCAGGCTCAGGATGGTCTTACCTTCCCCAGAATCAGAATCGATGTGAGGCTTAGACTCCTAACTTATCTTCATTAAAAACCACCGTGGGGACTGCATAAATCTTATCTGGGCTTTTAATATTTTCTCAGACAGTCTGTAACAAAGCTGCTTTCACAACCTCACCGAAGAGCTGCCAAAATGATGCTAATACTCGAGGCCTCAGCATTGGGCATTCAGATTAGCTTTAATTCTTCTGTGAAAGCTCGAGAAGAGCCTATTTTGAGGGAGCTATTCTTCAGGCTGCAATGCTGAAAATCATTTCTGGGGATTAGTGTTTGGGAAATTCAGTAAAATCTGAATCTCCAGAAAGAAGGGTAGTGAAACAGCAATTGGAAATACCAGTTTAACAACAATACCAGTTGTTCAGCTCCAGTTCACATCGTTGGCCACGATAACATTATTCAGTGCATATGAAGAGGTTCATGAAAAGATCTTGGTCCCTTCTTCACTCTGTCTCTGATCTGGTTTTCCTCTCTCATTTAGCTATTAAGAATGAAACTGTTTCAGGACAACATGTCTACTTCTAGGATTGCAAGCAAGCTTCAGTGCAAATAGGTATACTGGTACAAATATAATATAGAAGTAATAGTACCTTAAAAGAGTTGTCAAGCACACCGTATTTTTAGTTTTACAAATTATTGAAGCTAACAACACCATCTGTTCCACTACTGTCCATTCAAACAGTTCTTTTAACTAGCTCACATACCATGTCCTGCAAAGTAAATGTTAGCATGTTCAAAGCAAAGATGCGGTAACAAGAGCCCCGAGGTATTTACATAACGTGAAGCAGGTCAGCGACCGGAGAAGAAACAGAACAGCAACTCCCAGCACAGCAAGGTACCAATTTTCTCCGCTATTCTGAGATATTCTCCGGAAAACAAGGTATTAAGTCTAGAGGGAAATGTTAAAAAGTTTACTACTGCAATTATCACTTTCACAGAATGTTTAGCACCCTGTAGCTCAATTAAAAATAAATAGGTCAGCTGGATTGAATGAAAAGGCACTAATTAAGGCATTTTTTATTTTTAATTTTGCCCATACGAACAGAATACTGAACTAGTATTTTTATTGAAGCTACCTGATTTATATAATGCTGGATTAATTAATTTTGAATCACTATTTGATCTTTTACGATATTGCTTTACTTTCTTCCCCTTGCTTGCAAAGAATGATTAGGCTGTGCCACTAATGAGAAACATTAATTTAATAGTTTTTAAATACATCATTAAACTAATTTCTTGAATATATTAATACTTCTGATTTATTTTTAATTCAAACACCAGCTTTCCCCCTTCAAGCAATGAAATCTTCAGTTTACATTTCCAACGTGATCAGTTGATGGCGTACATGGGGAATCTGTCTGCCTAGCCCTGTTTCTCTTTATTAAAGCATGGAAACTGCTAAATTCAATCATAGACCTGCTCTTTCTTTATGATCGCATTAAAAAAAAAAAAAGGTAGCAGGAGAAGTCCTAACATGTCGTCTATCCCTAAATGTTCCTAAATGTAAAGCGTACTGTGTATTTCAGTTGGAGATCCACATAGTCGCTATGGATAGATCTCTGAACAAGCTAACTGTCACTCCATTAATCCCTAGGAGAAACAACACTTTGCCAATATGCAACAGCCCAGGAGCTTGTCCTGGGTTTTAAGTATTGCCAAGAAAAGTATTTGCCCCTGTATCAGATCCCTGAAGAGAATGCGCTGTCTGATGAGAAATAACTTGGTTTTATAAGCATTATAATGGAAAGATGAAACCAACTCTTTTTCACAATAAGGGTGGAGTTTTCTTCAGCTTTTCTTTTTGCTAAGTGGCCGTGTTATTATGTCTCTACTGCTTGGTGTAATATACTGCTCTGTGTCATTACGCTGAAAAAGAATCTGAAGGTGAAACCAGAAAAAAAATCATCTTTCTTCTAGGTTTTGGTTAGCTGCTTCGCTCTTCTCGTTTGGATGTGGCAACAAATACAATAATGACTATCATTCCATCAGCACTCCGAACAATGATGAGTCTTCAAAAGAAGGGGCGTTCTTGTCTGTCTTGTTCCCTCTTTCCGTCAATGAATAATGCAAAAGAAACATGACTGCTACCGTTGGGATCGCACCTGGTAAAAAGAGAAGAATGAGCACAATCAGGAGTTATATCAGCTGCTGAGGAGGACAGGGCGTCAGCTCCACGCCAAACACTGCTGTTTCCATCAGCTCCCCTTCAGACATCCCATCGTGAGCCAATCGCACAGGGAGGGTCCTGGGGTTTTTAGACACGTGTTGTATCAGTTGTTTTGCACAGTTCATTGCCTTCGGATGTGCTCGCTTTAGATTTTGTTTGACTGCATCTGGAATTTATTTGGTGATGGATTGCATTGAGAAATGTAAGGAGGCATTTAATAGCAATCACGTTAGATTGTTTAGCTTGTGCAGTCAGATAGAAACATACTGATCTATACCGGGGTAATGCAATAATGGATTTAGGCAACAGGGCATAGACACATGTGTGTTTATGACAGCGACCCATATCTCTGAACTACCTCCTCCTTCTCCTATTTATTTAACTCGAAACGAGAAAAAGGAGACCAAGCAGATATGTATCAGTCAGTGAAAGGTAGCCGAGAACAAGAAATGAAAAAATGCATTACCTGGTTAGACAAGACTGGAAGAAAAATGAGGTGGCAACACACTGAAGCTGAACATCGCTTTTGCTGTTGGACAATAAAAAGCGGGTGGGATACACACACTGTTCAGAAAAAAGTTAGCTCAGTTCTGATCTAATTATACTTATTTTATAAAATACCTTCCAGTTATTGCCAACTTACACAGGCATATGGTGCCAGTTTGGGAGCACACCTCTAACCAGGGTAGCGTGCCACTGAAAATCCAAACAAGTTGAACATGTTCAGCGCACATTTCAGTGCTTTGCTGCACAGACAGGTGCTGCTGCATGTGTTCAAGTGAGTGCGCTTTGCCGGTTGATCATATGGAATAGTCTCCTGCCATATTTTCTCTCTCCTCCCCTGCTGCAACAGGTAGGTGAGAATATCTGTATAAAAACCTTTTCACTGCATGGTCCGGGAGCGTGGCCGGGGGGTGCCTGTCATTGCAAGAGGCTAATTCCTGTCCGGTTTTGAACACCCTTAATAGTCGGAGGAGTTTGAGACAGGGAAGGGACACCTGCGTTTGGGTGCTGGGCTCAGTGAGATCCAGAGGAAGGTTTTATGCTTTTCCAGAGACCGGCTGGGTAAAAAACAATTGACCTTTAAGTTCTTTGCAACACTTTGCCCTTTTTGAAGAAAAGTGCCCTGCCTCTTCTCCCCTCCTCCCGGTTATTTAGAAGTATTTTAGGCAGGGAAGATCTCCTTCCATATGTGCAGCAGCTCGTACCACTGCGATGCCTCAGTCTCCCAGCTGCGATACAATAAGCAGCAGCGAAATTTCTTTCCAAGATCAAGCCCAGGAAGGGTGTTTTTATTTTCAATGCAGTTCTAATTTATTGGTGAACAATAAGGGTTATAAAAGCAGTCATTTCAAGGTTAACGTGCTACTCAAACATCCAACAGTCAAGCTGAGTGAATAATCCATAACTAATTGCTTATTTAATTGCACATTCTTTGTACATGAGGCAATTGTAATACTCCTGAAGGCTTTAGGCTTTCCCCCCCTTTTAAGTAAGCTATAGAACTTCTGTATCTGTTCTTCAACATGTGTACTTTGTTGCTTCACTATATCAAGCAAGTGCTATTACTTCTATTCCCCAATTAGATTGCTTCTATAGCCATTAATTAATGGTAGCAGCTCATGAAAAAAAATCCTGTGAAGAGGTTGTGTAATCCATTTTTAAAAACTGGATTTTTTTTCATTTTTCTGTTGAAATAATGAAAACCAGTCTCAGAAACAAGACTCCTGGAAAAGAAAAAGACCCACACCGCGACTCTCCACGGAAGGAAACAAGCAGAGCACAGTGCACGTTTGGTCCAGCAGCAATCACCAGGCCACCCAACATTATTTAATGTACAGTCAAGCAGCACAGATATTCCCAGTTACCCAGAACTGAAGTGTGGGGTAGCATGACACAAGCTGAATTATAAGCCTGGTTTCAATCATTCCATTGTTCATTGCTTTATTTTATTTTTTTAACTGAAAACAGAACATTTTGCTTCATTATATTCCAAACATTTTAGGCTTTTGAAACTTAACAACTTAATTCATTTACTTATTAACTTAACATATAGGAACATCAACATTTAATAACATCATTTTAATTTTTCTGAAAAACTACTACAGAATATCCAATCAATGGACTTGACTACTTAATACTCACTCAAGTACTTCTTGGATGCCAGAATTTCCTTGAACTGGATATATTATTGTTCTTAAGATATTCTTTAAGAATACAGAATACGGTCCTAAGCATCATTTGTGCAGGAACTGCCCTAAAAAAAAATTGCATTAGCTAGCAACATAATCTCATATTATTATTTATAGATTTTTATCTGTACTTTGGAACAGAAAAGGCTGACTTGAGGGTAAAAAAGCTTGTTGTACTCTTTCAGATTACCTCTTGACGTAATTTGAGTTTCTCCATTTCACCAAGAATAACTTTTTAAATCAATACTCAGAATACAATTTTTTCCTTATCAGGCTATCCCAATTAAGAATAACAGACCCTCAGCCTACCACGCTTGCTGACATCCTTCAAGTGCAGTTTTTATAGGAGAATTCAATTTAAACTTTATTAACTTGGTAAAACTTTCCTGCACTTTGATGCAATCATCCAAAATTAAACAGTTCACAACAAAAATAGCCCATATCAATTTATTCAGTTCACATATCCATGCAATAAAAATGACTAGCATGTTAAACTGCAAATCCCTGAAGCAGATCATAGCATCCTGGAGAAAATGTCAGGAATAATTAAGATGGAAACCTAATTTGGCAAGCACCACTACCAGACACTGGGTGGGTGAGAGGAGAGGGGAAAAAGAGATGTAGGAACATTCATCAATAATGCCACTTCCATATTTCTGCTCTCTTACAAAAACAAAACACCAAACACCAAACACACCAACACCGGATCACCAGTCAAAATAGAACAATTACACATTTAGCAAGTTTTTTTCTGTGAATGGGAGCTCTTGTTTTAAGGAACGCCAGATTTAGTGGATGACCTTTCATTATCCTTATCGATACGAGTTTTGAGGAAGAGGCGGGAGTATATTATCATCTGCTTTACATAGATCACAGGCAGCAGCACACCCCCTCATGTTTAATGCAAGCATGTCACCACCACTAGCTTTAGCTTAGTTACAACTCCTCCGTCCTTGAAACAAGGCTGGTAGAGATGCCACTGCGATCCAACTGCTCCCCAACAGAAGGGACCCTCTCTCGAGGATGTGAGAGGTGACAAGTGCCTCCTGCCATGGGAGCAGAGGGGATTTGCCACACAGAAATTGCCTCTGTACTGCCTTCTAATAAAGAGCAGAAGTGGTTCTGCTGTTATTCTGCGTTCGTGCCATTATTGTCATTTCAATGGTTCTGCACAGCTGTGTTAACTTTTATTAACCTTTGTCTGTAAAAACAGAGCTTCGACGTGCTTGCTCTTCAAGTCATGAAGATGCCTCCTACCAAGGTAGCAGCCTCTGTTCCCACAGGGACAGGCTGCCTGTGTAAAAAGCACTTCTATACCAATTTATCGAATTCTGAAGTGGAAACGTGCTGTTCAATTACACCAACATTGCTTAAACAACAGTTTTCCAGTGCAGACAAAACTTTTACCGTCATTTCCAGCTCACAGAATGCCCTTTTCCTTCCCTTTCTTTCTCCATGCCCTTTTCTAAACTGACCTCTAGCAGACAAAATATCACCCCCACATCTGGATTATACCCACAAGTGCTTATAACAGAGCAATGACATTTTACCATTAGCCAGCACATGTGTTTTGCTGCCTACCTACAGCAGAAGAAAGGGGTAGTGATATATAAAAATTCTAATTCTATTCATACTGACATTTACTGTGGAATTCCAGCAATCAAGAAAACCTCTCATTTTCAAGCCTTGCTCACAGACAAACGTCCTAGAAAATGAGGTAGAAATTTTCAACCCCTGCAAGGAATTTGCACGACCAACTAACTTCCTACATGAAAACACCAGAAAATAATGAAAATAAAATTTTTAAGAAGCTGCCCAATGAAAGTTTTTGAAAGACAAAGTGATCATTTCCTACTAAAGGTTAGTCACTAGCAATACGTTGGGTGGGTGGGTGGTGGGTGTTTGTTATCTTTTTTGTTTGTTTTAATTAAAGTAAAGCCACTATCATTACAGGACACCAATTTAGCCAAAAGGGAATCGGACGTTTCTACCCAAATAAGACTTTAAGGAGTTTTTTAGTGCAATACTCCATCTAATCATGGCAGACAGCACCAGCTACGCAAAGGGTGTCTCAGCTGGAAATAAGAGAACAGTTTCTTCTGACAACAGGAGTGCAAGAAATAATTTGCAGCTCACAAATCAAAAAGCGATTATTTCCATTACCAAATATAGCCATTTACCTCTGTATTCAGCCCACTGTGTGGCACGATAGAAAAATCCTAGCAAGGCACCTTTTGCAGGATTTTAAGGCATCAGACATACTGGTTGGCCACCCATTGGAGCCAGCCCCATCTTTTTAGTAGATGATCTTTTTAGGATGAGAGGAAATGGCCTCAAGTTGCCCCAAAGGAGGTTTTAGACTGGACATTAGGAAAAATGTCTTTACTGAGAGAGTGGTCAGGCCTTGGAACAGGCTGGGCGGGGGAGGGGGGGGGGCACCAGCCCCCG
>NW_009229565.1:14350-36159 GCF_000690835.1 Fulmarus glacialis
AGACGTGTAGATGAGGCGCTTAGGGACATGGTTTAGTGGGCATGGGGGTGTTGGGTTGACGGTTGGACTTGATGATCTTAGAGGTCTTTTCCAACCTTAAAGATTCTATGATCTTTCATTCAGCAAGGCACATGGGTCTGGTGAAACTGAGATATCCCGCCCCTGGGACAAGCCCTTTCCTCTTCCTTTTCCGTTTTAAGGATGCTTGCTATGGGCAAGACATTACTCAGTACCCTTGTCACATTTGCTAGAAGTCTCCAAAGTTGCTGTCACTCATGGCACAGCAGGCTATTGAGCAACGCTTTAAGGTCTACAGCTCAAAACACAGCCCTGTGAGTTACACCCTCCTGGAGTTTGCAGGCAATGTCAGGACAAGGGTGTGCGAGAGCCAAGCAGTGTAAGTGTGCAAGAGGCTGTGTGAAGGTAGGAGACGGGGCACTTACCCTTCTTGCAGCTCTAACACTGCAAGCAGAGCAGGGTGGGACACAGGCTTTACCCATCCTGTGAAAGTAGTATTGAAGATGAAGCTGTCGATTTATTCTTTGGAAAACTATTTTAATAGCTCTCAAATTATCAAAACATATTGGCAAGCGTTTTAGCCCTTTTCTATTTAAACGCTATGTTAAATAGAAAGTGGTAAGCATGTGCTTTAAGTCTCAGAAGTTGTTAGGTTCACCCCGGTGGTTAAAATTAAGGAGGAGCATGATTGAATCAAGAAAAATCTTATTCCTCTAGATTACACCAACCACTTCTTTGTGGAAACATTTTTGTATACTGAAGTAGCAGCTCAGGCCACAAGAGACTGATTCAGTAATTGCAAATGCAAACCAGCCGTTGCTAAACCAGAGGTGATAAGAGGCTGTCAAGAGCCTTAGATGGCATTTCCTTAGCATATAATTTATTCATGCACCTCAAGTGAAAGTGAACCTGCATGTTTGACTAGTCTGACACCTCTTACCATAGGTACAGCAGGGGAATTGTAAGGGCAGTGAAATTCCAGATGGGTGGTTGGGTTTTCTGCAAGTCTTTTCCTCTCCCCCACCTCCAGTTTCATTGAGATTTCAGCTATGGCTGTCAGTGCAGTGCAAGAGCAATACAGAATAAGTTCCCTGTTCTGCACTGGGATGTTATCTTATTTTAAAACCTCCTGCAGATACTTTAACACGAATGTAATTCGAAATTAAAACGTGAATTATTTTCAGAAAAGTCTAAATGCACCAATTCTCATAAGAAAAACCTGACACCAGTTGTCTTATCTGCCTCTCATTCCTCATGTCTCTAAGAAATATGTCCAGTTCTTGCATCTAAGGGCTGCAGGTAAAATCACAGCCCATTTCCTTATGTTATGCTGCACCAGGATTTGAAAGGATACTGTGTAATGACAAAGAAAAGCCTTCCTATCCTGCAGCTGCATGGTTTTCTACCAGAAAAACCCCTTGTCTTGGTCCACCTTTCCCAAAATTCACAGGGATCTAGAACTCAAGTGTTCCCTTAACTTAAAAGGGCAAAACCCTTGATTCTCATGAAGTCAAGTTACTGATTTCAGCAGGGTACCAAAGAATTGAGGCTCATCCAAATGCAGTCGCTTAGTTTAGATCCATCCAGCCATGGTCCAGCTGATAATGATGGATTAGTGGCAAATAAATGTCCATTCCAGAACTTCTGCTCCTGCCATGCATCTCCTCCCTGGGCAGGAGACATTTCCTGAAGCCATTACTCCATCCTCTTCTTCTGTAAGTGATGTAATTTCAGAAGAAAACTGGATAGAAACAATTCAAGTTTAAAAAAGGAATTGAATTATTTTTTTAACCCCCTGCAATGAAGATGTTTAATTCACTACCTGCATCTTGGCAGTGATTTACATGGCGATATGTGGGGGTTTAATATCTAATTGTTTTGTAATTCAAAATGAACTGTTGCCATAGCAATCCCTACATGCTATGTAAGATGTATTGTTTAGTGAAGTGTCTCCTTAAAGAAAAAGCCTGCCCCGACACTCATTGACAGCTTCAATGAGAGACCATAAGGTAGCCTGTACTTCTAAATATCTGCACACTTGAGTCATCTCAAAACCTGAGATTTGAAAAGAAGGAGGTCAAGACACTAGACCAGATCCATTAGCCACTTTTTGATTCTCTGCTTTACAACAAAACTCTCAAAACTGATGTATTTCTTGCATAATTTTCTAGCGTGGAAATATTCTGCAGAAAATGCTTTTGGTTTTAGGTTGTTAGTTTTCTCTGTGTGGTTGGGGGTTTTGTTTGTTTATTTAAATTAACAGCTTGACTTATGCAGTTACATAAAGAAAATTCCTTATCAACTATGACATTTTAATCCCCAAGAGGATTAAAGTTGCCCTATCAGTTTATCAGCAGTAGCCTAGAAATACCCAGTTTATTTTCTATCGGTCACAGACTTCCTCCACAACCAGCATTTGAAATAATAAATAACTAGGGTTTTATGCTTTATTTACTTTTTTAAAATGCAGAAGGTCTTGTCTTCCAAGACGATGAAGCAAACCCGGACACAGTATAAATACACTGTATAAATCGACGTGCTGAAACAAGCCTTTGCTGAGAATAAACATCATTACGCTCGATGACAGCACCTCTCCTGCCAGCCTCAACACGCATGCTTTATCAAAACTAGTTGCCTTAAAACTACATGATACTCCAAGGCTGCTAATTAACAGTGTAATCATTTAGCTGGTGGCTAAAATAATGTTAAGAGATTGAGTAATTTACTTCAGATGAGTAAATACATAGCACCTAGAAATATAATCTACTATCATGGGATTCAATGGGTAGGGATCATTTTGAACCTGGAATTTGTGTATGTGCTGCAGCCCTGGTCCCTCTTCTGCCTGTCGACTGATGCCGGCACGTTCCCCAGGAAAAGTTGGCAAGAGCAACCAGAATGAAATAAAATCCCCTTCTGAAGAATGTGGCAGCTGGACGCAAATATAAAAATGTTTGCACACATTTGCATTGATTTTTATATGTGCAAATGCTCATTCTAAGTTAATTAAAAGTGCCATACAAAAATAGAGTTAAGAAACCTTACCCTGGGACAGGTAAGCCAATCAGATCTGATATTAATTGTTGTTCTTCCAAATGAAGGCGATCGAGCGGTAATAAATCAGCACAGACTCATACTTCAGTCAACTTACACATATTACCCATTAATTTAGCACTGTGTTCTGCATGTTAGAGGAGAAGAAGGAAATGTGTGAACAGAAATTCATCTCAGATTCCAGGATTCACATAAGACAGTGGTTTTCTTAGCTGTCCCGATGTCCAGAGTAATTAAGAGTTGCCAGGACAGCCTGGAGTCCCAACACCAAATTTTTGCGGGATCACAAGTGGCATTTCTTAGACTAAACAGCTGCAGGGGTGGGAGGGGAAGGAGTTGTTGATAATGCCTTACCAGCTAGATTATTTGCAGTCCTGCACATATTTATTTAAACATTTAAAAATGCATTTAACATTTACCTTGATCTAAATAGATTACAATAAGTAAACGAACACTGTGCTATTATTACTAAATGTTGGTCATGTTCTTTCATCTCTAAATTCTCCTCTATACTATTTCTACAACTAGTAATTTTAACAATTTGTAGTTGAAGCCCTCTAGATTTCTTTGCTAAACTACAACAGCATTCCTTTACAGCTCCCAACTCCCATTGCACCATATATATCAAACTACTCTTTCAACTCCTGCACTTCCAAACATTTTAAACACCTTAATGGCTTTTCTCACTGAACCATAAAAGTTATTTATAAATTCATTTTAAGACATTCCTACAACGAGAAACTCATAACATGTCGTGAAATACAAATTATGTTTACTGGAGTATAAAAAATTCTTTGGGTCTGTGTATATGTAATGAAGGAAAAAGCCAACTGCTTCTCAAAGTGGACTCTTATTATAAGCAATCACCAAATGCAACATGAGAAGGTGATGAATTATTTGCTCCAGAGTAATTTTTAAAATAAACAACTTGACAGGAAAAAGCAGTGCCTTCTAAGACTTAATTTGAATTAAGTACATTTGGTGCAGTTGCAAAGAATAATCACACTACTTTATCTATATTTTTCACAACTAAGTAGCTGCAGCATCTGCTTTCCTCTAAGGTTAATACTAACACCATGGTCTATTAATCTTTGTTACCTCTCTGCAACTGAGCAAGGGAAATCACCACAATGCTGACATTTCAGGGGAAATGTTTTTAATCAAGATTCATACATTATTAGGGCTGCAGAAGAAGGAGAGGTTAGTTTTTAAATAACTAATGATATGTGAAACATGGACAGCTGGTAGTCTTTTTGGAAACCTTCAGCCATTGAAGGCATAACTACACAAACACAAGTACATTGAATCAGATGTGTAAAATTCCAAAAGCTAAATTATACATATTTAAAAAAAAAAAAATATTCTAAAAATTAAACCTGAATTCCAACTCCTCAAAACACAGCCACCTATTTTGACCTGAGACTCACCAGAATTGCGTGCCACACTTGCTCTGTAGGTTACCACACGGATAACTAAAAATGGGTCATACCCTGGGCATGAAACTTTGCAGGTAAAACAGGGCCTGTCTTCAATTCTCTCTGCTTCCAGATGCTCTTAAGCCCCAGGCTGCCCTTCTCAGGAGGCTTACAACTGCAGCTCATCCTGTGGCACCATAGCACAAATATTCAGACTCTCTTACAAAAAGTCCAGTTATTAGCTGAGAACTCTTGGATATACTTTCATGTCCACCTGGTCACCTTCAGGGCACCACCTCAGCCCATTCTGTCATTTCAGATCTTTTTCTAGCTCTGTCTGATGGACACTGTCCCTCTGTAACACACATTCTCTCTCCCTTTAGTTGATAGCACACACAGAGTAAGAGCTCATCAGTATCGCCAAAGGACCATTAAAGTATGACTACTTGGAGGAGGGACCCGTATTTTTAGCACTGATGGACTGGAGTTCTCTTCTCTGTGGCAAATGGGTCATAACATCTCTTTTCTAGTTTATAGCAGAGTATTTCAAAGCAAAGCTTAATCTGCCAGATCCGTAATGTAGATTTTTAGTAAGATCCTTTGTGCAAGAAAAAGGACATAAACCAGCTGCCTTTGAATTCAGATAGAAACACTGATGATCTAAATCATCCAAGCCTGGTATATAAATGAAAAGCAACAACCAGACCAGGGATTGATCCCTAGAGAGCTCACTTATGATTCACTGCGGAAGATGAAAAGCTGTCTATGTAAACAAATTGTTTATGGTCTGTTAAGCAAAAGTAAAACCAATGGAGTGCAGCAGATGCAATTCCAGCTGAGGATTCAATCTTACAAAAGTGCATGGGTCTGACCCCGCAGCCCTTTTTCATACGAACGGTTTCCCTGCAGACACTGGAACAAGCAAGGACTGCGGTATTTGCCATCTGTGCCCCCGCACTCTCCGATGAAGAGAGTCACAGCCCGAAGAAGCGCTTTGTGCTGCCATTTCAATGAACACAGAGATGCTGCAGCCAAGGGCAAGCTCTGGGACTACAATAGCATTGTTCGATTCTTGACTCGTGATCATCCAGACAAACCTTGAACAGCTCTGTTCTTTTGGGTTCCAACCTTAACGCAGTTAAGAGCGGTCTTTTCATCGATTTGATTGACATTGGAGCAGGCTCACAAGGGAACTACAAAGACAATGGGGATGTAGGCTATAATTCTTACAAGTAACTTTACATCCCTCCTCCCTCCTTGCTCCACCCCATCCACACGACGTCACTTAAATTCTCAGGGAAGGGTCTGGGACATGCTGGAGGTGGGCACCCTGTCAAAGTGAAACACAGGTTTCGTATGATCTCATGGTGGCAGGTGTATTTAAACGCTGCTAGAGATCCTTATGTTCTTTTTTTATCAACCCTGCCTAATTTACACCAGCCTGCCATTTCTAGTTTATTTTCAGACATCATTACCTTCAACCTTGGATTTCTTTGTTAATCTAAGGAGCAGGTATTTCCAAGGCAGCTGCACCACACTGAGCAAAGGCAGTAAAACATCTGCTTGCGGTGCACTCATTTGGGCAGATTGCAGTTACGGGGACTCAGCTAATAACCCCTGATGTGCTTTCATGCTCACCTGGCCACCCGCATGGCATCCTTTCAAGCGTTACCTCAGACCACGTTTTCACTTTGGTTTTAAAATTAATGAACCTTTGGCATTTCTTGTTTACAGGTTCATGATAATTGGTAGTGCTATTAGACACCAAGAAAGGATAATACACTGCTTGTCGTAGCATTAGGGGAGGAATGTGTGATTGCATAACACAAATTTAGAGGAAAAATAAGAGAGATTTCAAGTCCATTCTCCCACCCACCATGTAACTGAGTTTTAAGGTTTGCAGCCACCCCATGAGTACTAATTAAACTGGTCTCTGCAGAGTCACACCGCAAGAAATATCAGCTCTCCTGACTGTAGATGTATAACTAGGTGTTTGGTACTGGGAAACATTCAAACAAAAATCCAATCAAGTGTGAAAAATAAGACACTGGAAGTAGAGACACTTACCTGATGTTAAGTAATAAATAATACGGAAACCAAGGCAGGCGTTGTTCGAAAATCTGGCCACTGAGCCAGGAAGAGTTTGCTAAACCCAGATGATTGTCTTTAGAAAAAATGGCAAAGATTATGAAATCCGTAGCATTTTCATACTTGTCTGAGATGCGCACACACACAAAACAGTTGTCCTAATTACTTCTGAAGGGGATAACATTAATCTCATTAATAAATTAGTGCCAACAGCAGATAGGAAAGACACTATGCCAAACCAGCTCTTAATAATTCTCAAATGCATCTTTAAGAGTATTGTCTAAGCATCCACATCTCCAGAAGGCAAAAAAGATTCATAATCACAGGACAAATCTGATCTTAATAAGCAGGAAATCTTAGGAGCTTCCCACATCTGTTTTCCTCTTATTAGATTAGCAGTGGTGTCACAGCCGATGTCATGCCGTTATACACTGACCTTCAGCAACTTAACAGACTTCTTATTTTTTTTAAACACCAAGGAAGCTTTTGGAAGCTGCTTTTCTTGGCGGGGAACATAAATATACACATCACGTAAGGATGGATTTCTCTAGGAAGTGAGAGAACTGCATGGCTGGGGATTTGGGGAACCCAGCTGCAAATACCTTCACAGGATTCAATGGTCAGGACTCCAGAAATCACCAGCAGTTCTTGGAAATGTCTGTTACAATTATTTTTGGTGTTGGCATTTCCAGAATCCAGGGGTATATTTCGGCCACGTGTGTAACCCCTCACACTGACAGTACTTACACGCTCATTAGCAGCGATGCAGCTGACCTAACTCATATCGCCAAGTAAAATTCTCTCTGCCAGGCTGATTGCACTGGGATGGCACCTGGAATACAGGCAATAAGGATTCAAGCATGCAATATTTAGGTTGGCAGACAAACTTACACTAAGTGGTGAAAGATCAGGACTTCCATCTTCTATCTGGGAGATCTGCAGGAGTGCAGATGGCCTTTAGTCCCTCTTGAGTTCCCTTTAAGGCAGGCATCTAAATGCCAGTTTTCCTTTTGAAGAATTTCTTGCTGTTCATTATAATTACATTTCAAATTTTGGCTAATTTCTCCTACCACAGCTATTGAGAGACTTAGCAAGTGTTATCTGGACTTTACCTTTATCACTCAAAGCTATTTTATATTGAGAGAACTTCCACTCTTCAAAACTTTCATTTTAACAAATATTACTGTGGACTCATGTCTTTCAGTTTACCACATCACAAAACATTTTTATCAACAGTTTCTGAAAGCTAGACAAATCCAGCCAATGTTTTCCCTTGCTTTTCCTCTAAAAACATTGAGACTTTGCTGTGTGACAAGAACCATGAACAGTGACAGCATTTTATTTCTTCTTCTGTTGCAAGTGTGGAGCACAGAGGCAAAGAACAAGCAAACTGCCTCCCCCAAGCAGAGGGGGTTGGTTATTTGTTTTAAAAACAGAAGTTGCCATTCTGCTGGAAATGGCAAAACATCCAGACTTCAAAACATCCTCTCTTACCAAGTACAAAGCAAACAAACATGTTCTCCATGAAACAAGCAGAACAAATAACCGTGAAGTACTTCACTGCAGACACATCAAATGAACCTCATATTTTCCTTATTAATTTATAGAACAAAAGTTTCAATTACGTTTTCTGGCCTTATCAAAACATCCCATTAAAAAAACTGGCAAATCACCATGGGAAATGTTTCAGTAGATTTGTATTTTCCAAGGGAAAATTGCTGTCTTAGAAAGTACTCAGCTACAGCTCTCTACCATTACCAAAAGCATATCTTCATGACAGATATTTCTGAAATACTTACAGCTAGACAAACTGCTTTTTGAGTAGGTCAATGTTAACCCCATCTGTAATCTCATTTCCAAAAGCACCCATATTTTCTATAGTTTCCTACTGAGGTTCACAAAACCCAGATTTGTTTCATTGGTTCCTACAAGATGTAGTGTGTAAACTCTATTTGTAGTGATACTGGTTCCCAACAGCACCAGAACATCTGCTTCATTTCTGTGCACCTCAGACGAGGTTGAAGCACATGTTTATCAGGGATGAGTCTCAATTAGACAAATAGCATTCAGCAGCCCACAAAGTTCCTCTGATCCCTAACTAGCATTTGCCTTAAAAACAATTTTTTAAACTGTAATTTTGTGTGTTTAATTAACCACAGAGGGAGAAAAGGAGGAAGGAAAACACTCCAGAATCCAACAGGAACAATTGTGCAATTATGCAACCAACTAATTATCTTCAGGAGAGCCTCTGTGAAACATAAGCATAGAATTCTTAATTTCTTCCTCCGGTGGAACTGAACAGCCCTTCAAATGCCTGGCTACAAGGATATCTTAGGTTATTCTTACAATGTGGACTTAAAAGAGCTCAGCTCCTGTAGAATATCCTGCAAAAGCAGCCGATCTCAAACACTGCCTGTTTGTGCAACCTCACCTGCTGAGCTCGGCCACGCATTTGCAACACAATCTGGGAGCAGAAAAATCAGGTTTGGTTTTTTGATGCTGATTTTTCTCTTGGGCTCTTGGCCTCCCATCAGATCTTCAAGAACCAAGACAACAACGCTTAGAAGTTGACGCAGGAGGTGTAGCTTAAACACGGACAGTTCTCCTGCAGAGGAAGAGGTTTCCAAGTTCACTGCAGACACCCTGGAAAGAAGGTCATGAAGAGTTAAGTCATGACTTTGCCATGGATATTTTAAGCTGGCAGAGCAGCCCTAGAAAGGCTTTTGCTACTGGCTGCAAACAAGGACAGCCTAATTTAGGGGAAGGTGTTGTTTAGTGACTCAGTATATTTGAACTTCACACTATTATTGAAGCTGTAAAAAGGCCTGGATGATCTCACAGCAGCTAGGTTCTCATTAATGAAGGAAAGGACTATGTGTACCAGGGAAAATCCCTTAGAAATCCTCATCACAGAATACGTGACCAGGCTGGGACTCTAGAAGGTATTCGTGTGAATTCAACACCTTTTCATGATAGCCCCCAGCACAAGGCTTGGATCTCTCCACTGGGAAGAAGCAAAGCCCGGTGGCGTAGCAATTGCAGTTCCAGGCAGCGTTACTGCAGTGTCGGGCAGTAACACTTCCTTCACGAGCAAGGTTGGCGATATTTGCTATGCTGTCAGGGTGGAAAAAAGGAATCATCTCACTGAAATCAATGCTCTTACGCTCTGTTTTGTTAACGCGCTTGAACGGGTTGATATTAAACACCCTTCTTATGTCTTCGCTGGAGCTCCTGGAGCAGCTCATAAAGCATTATGTACGCATTAGTCCATGAAGCAATACAGCTGCAAGTGACATATTCATTGTAATCAGACAGGAAAACTGAGGTACAGATGGGCTTCTCACCTTTGTGATCCTCACCAGGAATTTCTCCTAAAGCTGTAGCTCACCCCAGAGAAACAAGACTTTGTTCAATGCAACATGACTTATCCCAGAGTCTGGGCGCACTGATTTGGCAGAGGTGACACTCCTGTTTCCTGATACTCCCACCATTTCGGAGTTTAGAAACAAAATTTATTGCAACTAGTAAATCCCCTTCATTCACAGGAGTCTTAACCAAAGGGTCAAAGCACGGAGTTGGCAGAGCAGGGAAGCAAGCAGAGAAAAGCCATTCCAGACTCCTACCTCCAGGCAACACTCCTTTTCCTATTAAATCCCTTTTAATCCATTCTGGAACATAAGAGGCGCAGAACGAGCCCTCTACAATTGTTTTTAACATGGCTTTTGAACATGAATCTTTGACATAGTTTTAAAACACATCAATCCTTTATGTGTTTATCTATGCTGATGAGCGTTACGTTCTGCTTCAAAAATATCTATTTCTGCACTTGGGTTATTTTATTTCCGTATTGTTAAAATGAAAGATTGGCTAAACCATTTCAGCAGTGCCTGTCAAGCACTTCCTTTCTCCTGCAAATCCTAAAGCTCTGATTCTCATCATTAAGTCACTGACAATATAAAGACAGACCTCTTCAAATAAACCATCATCAACAAAGATAAATGCACAGAAATTATACAGAAATTGGCCTGCAGCATCATTGCAGCACAAATAGAACCTTCTGAAGAGGAAATACATCCACATTCACTACCCAGAGCTCAACACAGAACAATATTGACCTGCATTTTAAAAGCCCTCTTGTATCAAATGCTGTGCAAGGATTCAAAAGCTTTTCAAACTTCCTGATGTGAAAAAATCCTTCCATTCCATGCAGATAGAGCCATCAACTCCACAAGAAGACAAGAACAATATAGTTATCAGCCACTTCTCCCCATAAAAATGCAAGTCCAGCTGAAGGTCAATCCAATAGTTTGCCTACCCCAGTTTGTCTGGTAGTGGATGCTTAAAGAACAGTATAATCAAAGACAAGCACGCGATGATTTGTCACCCAGCCTCCTAACAATCAGGGAGTTGCATTTCTTCAGAGCTGAAAGTGGCATCTGGAACACTGGTGAATATATCCTCCAGGACATCCCTTAAGCCTTTCTGAATTAATCTATATTTCGAGTTGCTGCAACACCAATTGCAAGGGTCCCACAATTTAATCACTTTTTTTCTTAAACATTACTGCCATTTTATTTTTAAAACCCACTGCTTTCTAATTTCTAGTGCCCCTCTGCTTCTTGTATTGTGAAAAACAGCATCCCACAGTAATCATTCCCTCTGTGTCTTCTCCTTATCCATCTTGATTTTTAATTTCTATCATTTAATCTGAACCGAAAGCCATGCCTCCAATCATCCTTTTATCCTGCACTTGCTTTCTTAGTAGTCTGGGCTAAGGAATACCAAGCAGAGCATGGCACAAGTGGTCAGACTACAGCTCTAGGAACCCATATTTGCAAGTTCCCCAGGCACTGGACATGCAGTTTAGCACTTGTCCAAGCTAAGAGTTGACTCACATCCTGAACTAAGCATTTGGAAGTCAACTGGGAGATTACAATTGCTGCAATTAATCCAAGTGTAAAAAGATTAACAACAGTTTATCCAGCTTTTATTCTCCTATGACTGACTACAGTTAATTCTACTAACACCCCCAATGACACACAGCCCAGGCCCAACAGCAGCTTAATTGCTCCTACACTCTCTATATTCTTTGCTCCGTCTGGAGCATAGCCTTGGATGCCGCAGCGCTGCCAGGATATTATAATCAGAAAAAGACTCAGGAATAGAAGCACAGCATTAGGCAGATGGTTGAGGTCCTTCCTTCATTTGCTTTTCAAATTAACTAAGTGTGTCCAAACGAGACACTGACTATCAGTTTTCCTTTTCCGATGTAGCCCTGCATAGCCACACTCTGGAAGAACTAGATTTTTTGCCCTCCTGTGGATGAATGCTAGTCACCAATGCTCAGTTTATATCTGGGAAAGAAAAAGTAAAGGGTGCTTCTGAACCTGACTTTATGGGGCCAAGTTTTATGCGACACCAAGTCTTTTTAAAGCATTTCTGTGCAATAAACGCTGCTTCTTTCATATTGTATCTGAAATCGCATCAGTGAGATACTGCCAGAGATTGTGTATATTCCATGCCAGCAGCCTGGGACAGTGAGGTCTTCAAATGACAGAGGTCTCAAGCAGTGCAGCTAAGCATGCCTGGAGACAGGGAAATGGTTTAAGGTATTGGAGCCACCGTTTGAGGAGTTGGGGAACTAAGTGTGATGGGGTGGCACGCCGGGGTAACACAAAGCATCTGTGACAGAACTAAAAATATAACGCAGGGCTTGCGAGGATCAGAGCTAATCTTCCTTTCTTTTCCAAACAGCTTCCAAGATAAGAAAATAACATGCCGGGGGAATGACACAAGAAAAACCCAAAAGAGAAAAGCCATCCTCTTTCATTTTGTGGGGCCATTCAACCCATTTGCTAGAACGTCTCCTCTGTCCTTTCCCTGAATATCTGCAGTGATGGCAACTGTGCAAAACAAGATTTCTTGGAGCGAGAAGTGCTTCATAAACAAATAACTACATCTTACAGTGCAAAACAAGCAGACACGATTT
Source organism: Fulmarus glacialis (assembly GCF_000690835.1). NCBI lineage: Eukaryota > Metazoa > Chordata > Aves > Procellariiformes > Procellariidae > Fulmarus > Fulmarus glacialis. The sequence continues at coordinate 26,915 of NW_009229565.1, forward strand.
CAAACGTTTGGCAAGGTGCAGGTACATCATGACAGCATGTTAAATGCATTCAACACACTACAAAGTCTAACATGTCAAAGCGACAATTTATATTCTATTTACCTCCCGTCAGCAAAGGTATTAGAACAGAATGGTGGGTGCCTGAGCAACAGAAATAACACAGTGGAAGAGATATCCAACCTGGAACAGCAAAGAAAACAGTTTACCAAACTCAGATGTCTTGACCTCAAAGGGGAATTGAAGGAAATACTTTGAGCCAGAACATTTTTGTGAACAAACCCATTGCGTTTTGCTTGCAGACATTGTCTCCCGTGAAAAAATTTTACAATTTTTCTGATAACCCTAGAGCTTCGTATAAAAGTGGGATCCCAAATTATATTTCCCTTGTATTCTTAATGATCCAAAGAACCCAAGGGGATTTTCTGCGCTTAAGTCTACTCAGATACAGGTGTAGGAGATCTTGTCTGAGTTCCTTGTGCTGAGAGCGTAGCCTAATAAAGCGGGGTTCAATAGACCTGGGTTGTCTCCCCAGATTTGCCACTAGCCTGTAGGCTGACCTGGCAGTGAGTAGGTCCATCTCCCTGCACGCCAGTCTCTCCATTTGTGAATCCAGGATAACACTGATACTCATAGCAGAGCTCTTACAAACAAGTTGAAGTGGAAGATATTCTACTAGAGCAGGCATTATTCTTACAGTTAGTGCTGTAATTAAGCACAAGAGCTTTCCATTTCCGCTTTCCAAAAAATTCTCTCAGCTACAAGCAAGCAAAATGTTCTGAAAAGCTTATTTAAGCTTCCAGGCTTAAGTTGATAAACAAGAAACCTCAGTTGCCTGACTCAGGCACAGGAGCATAAAGGCAACGACTACCTCGAGAGCTCAGGTAACTCACCGTCTTTATTGCTGCGGCAGCCGTCGGTGCTGGCCGCGTTACACGGCCGATGAGCGGCAGCAAAGGGCCATTGCTTATGTTTATTGTAAGTCATTCACGAAAATGGATGTTACACGACATTAAAAGTATGTTGGGTGTCCGGGTGCAATAAAAAATTAATTTACCATTCACAAAGCTTCTCATTTAGTTAAATCAGCTGTGTTTCAGCTACATTATCTGTATGTTTCTAATGCATTTATTTCCTATATTTTTGCAGAGCTGGCTCAAACTGAGCTTTATTTTTTATTATTAATTTAATGTAATTTCTATGTATTCCTGGGAGTAGGCCATGGTGTAACAATTATACTGCCACATTGCCATCTCCAGGCCAGCCAAAGAACTGTACAAAAAGCTCTTTCAGAAATGCATACGCATATATGTATCTTTTTAGAATAAAAATTTTAAAATATATACTCTTTTGGAATACTCTCCTATTTCAGGGGATGTATGAAAAGGTGTCAGTCATTTGCACTGTGTTTTACTTCTAGAATATTTCCACAGCCACAACCGCACCGAGGCAGACTTGCATCCAGAGCAGCAGCTCAATGCTAACTCTTCTGTATGAACTTGTGCCCTCCAAAAACTGCAGTTTGGTTCTAAGATAGATTTTAAATGTACACAAGAACTACATTGGTCTATATTATTCCTAAACTGACAAACCCCGAGACAAAAGTCCACGCCCTCCCATCAAGCTACTTCCAAGAGCTCTGACTAACAAAGACAAAAAGTCAGTCATTTTGTATATACAACTTACATTTGATTTTAACATATCCTGTCACATTAAGAGTTCCAGCACATTTTTAAGGAGCACTACCAAAAATACGCCCCGTTTTAAATTTTGGCTAAGAAGGGACAACTAGCACCACCGTAAGGATTTCTCAACCTCACACGTGCTTTGTCTGAAATATGGAGGCACACAATAGCTGTGCTGCCCTGTTTTCAAGCTAATCAAGCTGTTCCAATTAATTACTATACCCTTCAAGTATCATGATGAGAAATGACATATGTAAAACTTCTTGGAAGCATTGTTCACTCAGCAACTTCCTTGCTTTAAAATGAAGGGAGCAAAACTAATTGTTAAACCTCTTTCATTTAAGCACAGATTAAGACTATATTTACAGTAAAATTTTCAGGGATTATCATGGTTCATAAAAGAATAAGGGCCAGGTTTGCAAAGGCATATACAGTCCGGGTGAGATGCAAAAGGATGCTGATCCTCACTAGAAGCAACAGAGGTTCCCACATCATCTCACACTGGGTCCATCAAAGGCGGAGGTAGCTCAGCACTGGCTGCAATTCGTAACAATTCTCAGGTGCAGCTTCTGAAACTGAAATATGGCCTTTAAGAGAAAAAAAATGGCAGAGAGATGTACTTTCCTGATAGAAACATCTCGCTACAGGGCTGAGGAAGGAAACTAAGCCTACAAACTAATAATACATCCAGAAAAACAGGCAGAGTTTTTCTAAAAAGCAAAGAGCTGATGTTTTACAACAACAGAACAAAGGTAAGAAAGAAAAAATCCTGCCTCTAGAGCAGACACAGACATACCAGTAGATTTATTCTTAACTGCTTCAGCAGTTAAGAAACTGGAAAATTGGCAGTTTAGTCAAATGGGGAAAAAACAGAGCATGGGCTGTCTCTTCCCTGCACATTCCTTGTCAAGAAGGATATGCAGGTACCATCAAAGACTTCAAGGCTGGCAGGAGAAAAAACCTAGTTTATCAGATTTTAGGTTTCTTTTTTGGGTTACAGGTTCTCTGAGGTAGAAGGTTTCATCCTGACCATATTCTGATGTACAGATCTCTTAAGACGTTTGTAAAAAATAGTTGTTTAGTCCCAATACCCAAAACAACTAAACCAACTTGTTTCTCAGCAAGGCTTATCATCTTGGTCTTGGTTTTGTGATAACACCATTTACACATCTATGCCAATACCAGAACAATTAGTTCAATTCCAAAAAGTACAAATTAATCATACTCCTATTGAAAATACTTGTACTTTCTCACTGAATACAAAGCAGAAGTTTCATGTGCAGAGTAAACCTCCACTCACTGCCGTTTGATACCAGTGAGAATGTGCGCTGCAGCTCCACAGTTCTTCATAAAACCTTGCCCACCACAACAATAAGAAAAAAAAAATTAATAATTCTTGGAGGGATTTTGTTTTTAGCCTGCACTTTAACTGAATAATAAATCATTTAAACTGCATTGGAGGAACAAGAGGAAACATCAGTCAAATCTCACTTGACATGCTCATCACCTATTTAATGTCAAATCAAAACATTTTGCTTTGTTCTTCAAATTATGAAACCTGAGGACAAATTACCACAGCAAAGTCAGACTCTGCATGTTAAAACCCAGGTCAAACAATGTTTTTTTTGCTATCATTATCAAATGACTACAGCTCTACAGATGTCAGAAACAGATTGAGAAATTCAGAGTTTAGATTTGCTATTTAGAGAACAAAATTCAGAAACCCTTTGGGAAAAAGCCTCTGGGATGGCGTTTCCAAACCAATCACCAATTTCCTATGCCTACTCCACAGCATTTTGTGGAACGCTCTACTAATCATGAGAGTTTCATCCTTTTATTTAAACCAACAGAAAAGAGAAGTGTACCTGTTCATTCCTCCACAGCCCATTTGCTCCCATTAGTGCCTTGCAGGGGGTTGTAGCTCCTGAGTACCTCTGCATTTCTAGACTCCAGGCTTACTCCTTGCCCTCATCAGTTTAAAACTCAGTTAAAATTCAGAGTAACTAAAAATCAGAGTAAGTTCCCATGGGGATGCCTCCTGAATATAGGTCAAGTTCAGCTCCAACGTCTACACTTCACGCTAGTCTCACTAGCAAACGTAAGACCGGACAGAGGAAAATGGAAGGAAACATCATTGCATCTCCTCCCAAGCTTGTCCGAAGATTAAGCTACAGCTCAAACATTTTGTGGATTCCTGTCTGTTACTTGTCATGCAAATGGAAGCACCATTGCAAAAAACACAGCTAGTGTTTTATACTACTAAATTTCAAGATACTACACAAATGAGGACAGTGTCATTACACTGATTTTATATATTGCCCCGCCCCTGCTTTTTTTTTTTTTTTTTTTAAAAAAACCAGCAATCACTCAATAGCCCACTGGCAGAACCAGGAACATAATCAAGATCTATATAGCCAAGATTTATATAAGGTTTCTGTGGGCATTATACAAATGGAATCAATCTAAAGCATTTCATCCGCATGCAGCATTTTTTCCCCAAGCTGCTTTCCCCACCCCTCAACCTCAAACTGCGTAAAGTCACTCTGAACGTATTTCTTCTAGTTACCTCGTGTAAAATCTTAAACGACACAGTGTTGTAGGAGGCAAGCTGTCTTTTAAGGTTGGGTAAATGTTTCTGAGGTTGCTATCAGTCCATATTTTCCAATTGCCTGTGGAACACTGTAGGAACTCTCCAGAAACCCAAATTACTAGGTGTCTTTTGAAAAGGAGACTTCAACACTTGAAAGTATGGTGGGTTTTTTTTCCCCCCAGCAGAAGTTAGCAACAACTTCAACCAGTTGCAGCAGAGAAGTTCTCTGCTTTTGAAAAAGGCTGATTTCTGTCCTGGTATCCACAGCTGCTTGCCTGACATTAGTTGAAGTTATTGAGAGGAGTGTTAAGTGTTAATGCATGCTCATTAAGCAGATTTACTACTCCCCTGCTCTAGTGCTTTCAAAGGAACCATGGAGCTACTTTGTTCTTCCTACTTGAGCAGTTACTTTACTATTAACCAAGGAAATCAACTAGCAAAAAAGACCAAAAAACCACAGCGCAATTCCAAAGGAGCATGCAGATCTACAGGTTCATATCATACTGTGTCCACAGCAAGAGACTTTCTTTTTTCTACAGCTCGCTCTGACAAAACTAGATATATTCATACAGCTGTCTTAGCTAATTGGCATCTGAGGCAGCAGCCCAAGTATTGGAGCCTCTTTAAAGGAAGCTTAAATATTGTGGGGACAAGGCCAGAATCCATGCAAGTCTGCAGTGCTTCACTGAAGCCCATGGGCTGATTTACACCTCTGAGAGCTGGCCCTTTGTTTTTTTCAGCCCAATAAGAGCAATTCAACTTTTTTTGAGTTGTTTTCTACTCCAGCTGAAGTCCTGGATTTTCAAAGGTGATGGGCTCTAAGTCCTTAAAACAGAAGCCATTTTTCTTCTAAAGCAGCATTTCAAGAATTATGAATGATCCACTGATCATTAAGTTCTAGCTGTAATCTTAAACGTTCTGAATAAACCAGATCAGAACGAAAAGCACAGCCAGTTTGCAATGCCATTGACACGGCTGTGCACACACACCAGCTACGTAAGAACCATCCCCTCCATCCGTAGCCTAAATTATGCAGCAGCATAGTAAAGGGAGGCCAGCCCCAGCCCAACGTTTGGATGCAACCCTCAGATATAACGCTAGTTTTCAAAAGCCACACGAATACAAGACCCTGGCGTCATGCAGATACACATATTACTGAGTCCAATCGTTTGTACTTCAATTGGCACATGTTCGTTAGAAGGGAATTGGTCTTGGTTTAGGCAGCCCGCTCTTCTTTGGGTAAGGGTTAAATACACCGGCTACTGAGACTTCCATCATATTTTCAATATGAATTTATCTGCCTTCCACTTTTCGGCCATTTAACCGTGTTATGCATTTGTCTTTAAGATTAAGAGCAGAGCTCCGTATTCACTGATCGTTGCTGCTGAAATAGTATTTTTCTTCCCACAAAGAATGCGAACTTAAATAATTCCAAAAAATGCATTTGCCAGCAGCTAAAATATGTTGGCTTGAATAATAGCTAAAGAAATACCTTAGTCATGGTCTTCCTGCACTATATCCCTCCTGCCAAGTAAATTCCAGTGAAGAACAGAGTTCCTGTGAAGGAGAGATGGGGCCTGGCTCTTCGTCTGCTTTGCACTGTGTGCATGCATTTGCATTACTGTTGAAGCACTGTTTTTCACCACAATATTGGGTTTCTATTCCCAAAAAAAGAGAGTCTACTTTTGGCAGAGGAATTCAAATTTTCACTGGGGGGAAAATCAGGAAGATACATATGTCTACACACACATTCAAAAGCATCACTGCAGTATCTCCGGACTTACATTCCCTAAGGCATGTCTAAATTAAATTTCCAAATTAAATCTCTCTTGATTTACTATGGCAAGATATAACAGCATTACACCACAGCAGCTCAGCAAAAAGGACAGTGTGATATATCATGAGTCGCAGTGCTTAGCCAGAGAACTGGGCCTTCAGAGGAGAATATATCCAAGAAGTAACTGAGCTACCGCGCACCTGTAGGCATCAGAGGAGGAAACTTAAAGCGTTTGTTTTCAGTCTGAAGAGTCTTTTTTTTCTCTCCCGTGTTAAGCCTAACTTTTCTGCCAAAGCAAACAGCTGAAAATATTATCAAACATTTCTAAAGAAGTTCATAACTGTGAGATATGAATACAAAGTGAGTACCAGGTGATGGCAAACATGATGAAGGTCAAAACAGTGTAGGGTTTGATCCATTCTAGCGTTTCATTTCCTTAATCAAATTTTGGACATCCAACCCTTGATAGCATCTCTACAAATGACAGATTTCTGCCATTTGGGTTTTGTTTTTTTTTTTTTTTAAACCTTTTTACCATAGTCCAATGGCAAATCACCAGTAAAACACAGATGACAAACAGAAAAGACTCACCATTGAGGACCCATTTAAAGCAGAACAGCAGTGTGATGTGATCTGCTTTACCAATGCTCTGTTTCCAAGGGACACCAAGAGTCTAGGGGAAACTACAAATTACTTCAGGTATCATTTTCAAGCTCATTTCTCATCTTGCGGAAAAATGTATGTGGCAGAGAAACAAACAGTTACATGCTTCTGAGCATATTCAATGAGACCCGTTGACACAACAGTGCTGCTAAGGCCATCCAGGCCTATTTATTCTGACTAATTTCCATAATCTATTGTGCCTGCATCTGCAGGCATTTGACTCAACCACTTTCGGAGGCAGGTCAGTTTTCCAGACCTCTCATTTTCCATTCTGCTTCAATAAATGCCTTTTTTCCCTATTTTCACTCACTCAATTTTATTGTGTCTTCATGTGAAGAATTCCATTTGGATCACTTGGGAAAGAATATAACAGTCCAGAGGGAACCTAGAGTAGCAATTTCCATGGGGATCCTTCTCCTGAAGGCAGCTAACCTATCCATAAACATTCATCACCGTGATATCTAAGGGATAAGCCAAGGGAAGAGAAGTCTTCCTATAGCCTTGTAAAAAGTCTAACGCTATTCTCAAACACTGAAACGTAGAGTTTTTCACCATCTTTTTCCAGAAGCTCCATGCTGCTCCTGCAGCACTCAGACACTGCTGGCTAACAGTCTCTGTTAGGTGTTTATACTGATAACAATAACATTGTTGAAGTGCCTTGCAGCCCCTATGGCATTCATCTGCAAAGTCCCAAGGGGGAGGGAGACATTCCCATTCTGCTAAGGTGGACACAAAGAAGCGTATACAGTATTTTCCAGGTATTGAGAAGTGCTGAAGAAAACACCCTCGTAGTTCAAGCTATAACACTGCTTCCTGTGGAATTATTTATTTTAATTTGAACTTATCTGCCCTTCTGCGAGTGGATGACAACTCCTAAAACAACTTTACCATCTTGGAAAAAAAGAATCCAATAAACTTATGGAAGAAAACCAAACACCTTTGAAGAGGTAACAGGATACATGAGCAAAGAGACAGATTACTATTGTCTCACTCGCTTTAGATCCAGAAACAAATTGCACAGCTATGTCAGCACAGCGTTTCACTGCAGCTAATGACCTGTGATGCTACCTTGCTTTCAGGCCCAAGAAAAACCTCTCTGCACAGCACCATCCCGTGCCCTCCGGGTGCGCGAGCTCAGGCGAAAGGAAGGTCAGTCTCTGCCGTCTTCCACTGCATGGCAAGTGGAACGCGAGCTCTCCTCCGCTATACGGATCCATCCTAGCACAGCAGAGACATGTAGAAAACCCCCAGATTAAGCACGACAGCAATTAAAATATGCATCTCTAAGGAAACAGCCTTGCACAATGAAAAAATGGCTCTTTCGCCAAGTCTGTTCACTGCCCTGCGAGAGGCAGAAGACAGTTTCAACACCTTCTCTTGATAGAGTGACAATTAACCGAGGTCTAAATTGGCCTAGGAGTTTAATTACTCAAACTATGTTCTCTCAAACTTCAACTTGAAGAAGACTTGTGGGGCAGACTGTGGCTCAATCGAATTGCTGCTGATCGGGACAGAGGGGATCTCTTCCCACGTTCTGTGCTGCAGCTAAACCAGAGCAGAAAAATTAAACGCACTGGGGGTTTAACATCCTAAAGCAGCAACAGGCTTACGCTCGGAAGAGGCACGTGAGACAGATAACCACAGGTGACGAAGGAGCCATGAATCGCCTTTTCATGACTTTGCAGAAAATCAGTCATAATTCTCCCATCTATAAAACAGACAAGCCTAAAAGTGCCCCGAGTTCTGCAAGTGAAAAGTGTTAAGTATATTATTATTATTATTATTCGCAGCCATCAATCAGACACCTTTCGGCAGCACTAAAAATTCAGTCAAAGCAACTCTCAGCAGAATTGTTCCAGAACAGGTCAGGCTGCATAACGAGCATCCTCAATTTCAGGACCGGTTGGCTGATGTAATGAGTACCAGCCCTAGCTCAGCATGCCGCTCTGCTAATGCTTCCTCTTGTACCCAATTATACTCTTGTATTTGTTAATGTTACATGAGAAATCTTTACAATTACAGTAAATCACCCACTATGAATCCTGGAGCTAAAATTTTTTAATGAACATTCATTATAGGAAAAAAATATCTCCTCAGACAAAACCATGGGGAAAAAAATACAGTTTTGTGACACATGAAATTCTGGCTTTCGCTATCTGTTTAGTGTAATTTGTTTAGTAGATTTAGCTCAAGATGCAGCTCTTGCATACAGAAACAGTCAATGTTTTAGACTCCACCCAATCAATTGGTAACTGGGAAACTAAACAGCGTCACTAACATTTTGGTTTCGTTATACAAGCCAAAATACTTCGTCTGAGCTTGCGGAGCTTTTGGCACATCCTCCGGTCAGGAGCAGCTCTGGCAAGGACGGACCCCCCAGCTGTACAACACCGAGGAGCCAGAATCTAACACCCATCGCTTTGGGCACGAGCAGGAGGCAGCACGGGTCAGCGGGAAGATCAACCCGGCCATTAGCAAATGTCATGACAAATTTAGCTGGCAGTGCTTCTGGCTGAAGCGAACCATAGGGAAA
>NW_009229565.1:36190-38541 GCF_000690835.1 Fulmarus glacialis
TGCTGCTTTGAATCACCTGTAAACCCAAGACCTGCATTAAGCACTGGAACACATTTAGGTAAAAAACCCACCATGTTTCATAAAATCAGCAGGATTCTAACCTAAAGGTACAGGCTAGTATGGGGATAACTGGGCATCATTGCTGTTGAGAGGGTGAGACCTCCCAAACAGATTTTCTTCCAACTATTGTGAATAGCTGCAATTGCGAATCAACTGACACATAAGGAAACAAAAAAAGAACATGAGTAGAATAAATAATCAGCTGTGTGATGATTTGAAACAGCTGGGAAGTCCCTTATGTGGTCTGAAGACTGCTTTGGGGAACCTTGACTTGGAAAAAGTGTACTATGTATTTAGAAATCATACAAGAATCATGAATTCGGCTAACATCTGCTTCCTCAGGTCTTGAGGGTCTGCAACCAAATACAATACATGAAATTGTGGCAAGTGCAGTGATTTCAGTCATACAGAAAGCAGAAGCTGTAATATGGACATGAACTCTTGATTAAAGTAACCCAAGCTAAAGCCAGAAAAAAAATTGTCCTTCCTACTTCCTCAGATGTCTTAAACCAATTTAATTAATAAAACGGTAACAAGATTGACCAATTATTCAGCAATTTGACATGAGTGAAGGCCACGCTTCCCACTGCTGAGCAGGGCAGTGTAAAATGGGATCATGCCACCTTTGGGCAAGTTGGTGATCTGCTCCCCCGGCGCTACCGACTGCAATTTCCAGTACTGAATATTATAGTGAGTGAGCTTTGTTAGGTTACAGGAGGAAAAAGCAGGGTCTTTAGAAGCTGTTCATTCCCTAGGAGAGAGACTCAAGACCTTTACAAATAGTGCTAGTAAAGTCAGGGAACAGCTCAATTACTGTGTCTGCTGGTACTGAAAACAAATCTATGTGCCAGAGGCACAAAGAACAACAGCAGTGGCACATAAATGAAGACATTAATTCCAACACATAATGAAATTCAGATGGAGTTACATATCATAACCACGAGAAAACTAAACGAGGAGCTCGCTGCAAGCAGCGCAGTGGCAGCGACAACCGAAAGGACTTAACTTGAGTTAGCAGCTCTCCAACGGTAGCTGCACCAAAGGCAGCGGGGCTCATCACGTGGCACCAGCCCAAGGGGAAGCAGGTCCAGGGCACAAGGGCCACCTCAGTCCCAGTTGTGCTGACAACTCCTTCAGTGACCTTGGGGGGAACTGCCTCTTTATTCAGCAATGGTCATGTTGCATCACCTATTCCAAAGCCAGGCCTCCCCCTCCTCCCTTTATTTTTCTAATTCAGCCCAGAGTTGTAAGTTTTCCCCATTTTAATCCTTAGCCTGAAAAACATTATAAGAAATATTGATGTTAATTTTCAACTAATTTTCTCAGAAAACCATACAAGAAATGAGTAATACCAAACAGTGGTAGCTGGAAGAATAATAGACAGACTCTGGTGCACAGATTAGTAGATAAGTGAGGCAGCATCCCTGCGGATAAATGTGGATTAGTGATAACTGGTAAGTCCTTATCACACACATCTCCTGGTATCAAAAAATGGTGAAACAAAAAAAAAAAGGGTCAAAAGAAAAGTGTGGAATGAATGAATGGCAGGGGATAGGAAGACGAAAAAATCAGTCTCTGGGCCATGAAATGGAAAGTCTTGGTAAAAGAGCTTTTATCACGTATCTGTTCCCCATACTGCATCAAAACAATCTCATACAGCAGAGGAAGAGAGTGTGGGAGCAGGAGCTAAACCATGCTAGAAATTTGGCATGGGCTCTGGCTGCATAAACCAGATTTAAGGAGTAAGTTATCCGGTCTGATGTGTTTTCAAATAAATAACCCCTAAAGAGATTTGCTAGGAGGTCCACCAAGGTTGGACCTCACGCCCTTGGTTTTGAAATCTGAGTGAAATCTGGATCCAGGTCAGTTGAAAACAGAAAGGGCACTGAGGTTTAGACAGCTTTATACCCTAAATCCATACAAATTGTTACTTATGCCATAGAAGCCCTAAACAGCCTCAGGTGCCAACCACATGCAGGTGGTACCCTACGTAAACTCTACTCATAAGAACACAAACAGAACCAGCTGCTTCGCTCAGAGCCGTAAGGGGAATTTGCGGGGCTGCCAGTTAACGGGCAAAATAATCCTTTTACCTATAAATGTGTCTGACTTCCAGATCAAATGTGCTATCGTGGGTAACACAGAATCTCATTACACCGTTTCATTTCATTTTTGAAGAGAGATGCCAAGCGAAAGCTGACTTTGAAATCACATATTTTTGGGCAAGTCTGTGTAATAACTGCTCCTCTCTAATTATCAACTGTCGTTTCCATCCAGTGCACTACTCTTTC
>NW_009229565.1:38572-70320 GCF_000690835.1 Fulmarus glacialis
GTCTGTTACATGAAATGTTTGATGGCTGCATAAGCAAAACACCCCTAGGAGAGGGTTTTTGGAGAGATTCCCAATAGACCAAGTGCCCAAAGTTTACAGACTCTTCAGCCAAAGCTAAGAGCACACAAAATCTTTGAAACAAGTTCACCAAACGTTTCATTCCGTGTCTCATCACAGCCATTTGCAGGAACTTGGGAGTGACTCGACACAGTCAGATTTGAGGGGCTGCAAGGAGAGAAACATGGAGATAGGTCTGGTTCTTAATGAGGATTGCAGTCCTATGATTTCTTGCTAGATTTGTGCCTGAGATGCATTATCTTTGTAATTTCGATAAAGAAGCCAGGTTCTCAAAGAGCACTATGACAAAATGCTACATCATTATCCTACCGTAGTTTTGCTCAGCAAAGGAATAAAATAAGACACCCTGTTTGTCCATGAATGGCAGGTGCTGTCAATGTAGTTTTGCTCAGCAAAGGAAATGTTTGTCCATGAATGGCAGGTGCTGTCAATTCACAGAGGGAGAAGAAAAAAGCTGTCTGAAAATGATTGTGCAAATTTCCTTGGTGGCTTGGGGGGAGGAGGGGAAATGCCACTAAGGTCATTTTGTAAGACCTTGAATATTTTTAATTCAAAATATGTATCACATTTTAATCAAACCAGCTCTGTGCTATTTCTATCCAAGTAATTTGCATTCTGGCTATGTCATGGGGGCAGTTATGAGTCAGCTAAGCTCTCTAATATAATAACTATCAGAAAATTGTCTTGCATTATTCATGTTAATTATGCTGAACCAAACACTGCGGACAGGAAAATGTATTTTCCATTGCAATATTTTTTGCCTCGTAGAGATTTTAAGAATTGATTGGACCAAGTTTCTTTCTCAAGATTAAACTGTCAGACAACAAGGATGTCAAATATGCATGTGCCTTGGCAAACAACAGGAGTTCTGCCTCTGGATTTTTGTTACCTTCAGCTCGTATATCTACAGTGTATAGATTTTGTTTCTTTGTAAACAGCTAAAATAAAAATAAAAGCCAGTGCCCTGAATTAGCAGCACACTCAACATTCACGGATGCCTGAATCATTCGAAGAAAGCATCTGTTAACAGGAATGGTAATTTTCCTGGCTTCCCTCCACAACAGCCAGCCTCATATTTTGACTTTTGACTTAAAATTTTAAAAAGCAACTTGTTTTCTCATGAGTAGCCTTGTTAAATATCCCGTCCCACCCTGTAACACAAATACAACATCTATAGCTGTTTCTGCTTCTGCAATTCAAACAAGCATAACTAGCACGAGACAAGTTGTTATCATCTGCACCTACTACACAAATATACTGCGAAAGTCTATCTGGAATATATCCCCATAATATATCCTATACGAAACTGTCTGTACATCCACCCACACGTCCTGCATTGAGACCATGCTCTGCCAGCCGCCAATACCAAACCCAAAACTTCAGAAGATGTTGGAAACCACCCCGCTGGGCCAGTGTATCGTCCGTAATTGTCAGAAACACTGTCAGTAGCCGGCGGGCAAGTACCTGGGTACCATCCACTGAATTCATTAATTCCTCTGTTCAGGTTTGGTTTGGTGTTTTAAATAAAGTCTTAGCTTTTTTGTTGTTGTTTTTGTTACATTTAACAGACAAATTAATTGAGCTCTCTTGGTTACTTACACTGCCAGAGATTCTTCTTCAGATTGCTAAAGAAAACATTTATAGAAGTAACCTGGTCTTAGTAGCAGAACTGCGACCTGCTCATGTGTAAGGTGACATTTGTATTCTTCTTGTCAAAGCCTTATGAAAGTACTTTCTGGAATGGCAAGGGAATTAGTGGGCCAGCGAAGATGTGGGAGGAGAAGGGAAGAGAGAAAGTGAGAGATCTAAACCCCCGCCTTGTTTTTCACAACTGTGACAAACCTCAACGAAAGACTTAGCTAACAAACATTAAGGTGCAGGGGCCGGGCTGGGGGAGCCGCATTTAATTCCAGAAAGTTGCGGAGGTTATGTACCTTTTTCACACCGATCTATCAACAGTGAATAAAATAATGAAACATAAAGCCAGCCCGTTCACATCCATTTTATTCCACAGATCCTCAATGGCTCTCTCGAACCCCATTATCGCCGTATCCTTGAGGATGTCTAACATAAAAGGCGATTAACTCCCCTTGTAGGTGGAGACCTGAACATAATCTCTGGCAGATTTATGCTACTGCAAATACAGACGCTTGATCAAGTTAGAGTCTGTGATCAGTAAAACAGATTGATAGTCTGAGCACACTTAACCCTAAAGGGCAGAGTGATAACACTTAGTCTTTATTACAGTAATTCAAAAGGTATGTTTCAGATAATTATAATTGGAGGTTTTACGTAATTATAATTCAAGTTTCTGGTAAGTTTACCAGATATGTGCGGATCCAGCAAGATAACATACAAGCAACCTGCAGAATTTCTGCAGAACATGTGCTAATGGACAGTGCCTATAAGTACCTTCAAAGAAGTCAGAAAGTTTTTTGAACAGGACAAAGCAGTAAGATACCTCCACAGTTTGTAGCCTGATGCAAAAGAGCAATATAAGAAGTTGAAGGGATCTGTGGTTTAGACCTTGATTCAAGAAACTTTTTAAGCATGTGTTTTCCCATGGCTTTCAACAAGGAAAATTGCAAAAAAAAAAAAGCTCAGTGTATGAACTTGTCTCTGAATCAAGTTTTAATGAATGTCTGTTATTCTCATTTTTCAGGGCAGGCTCTGCCAGGCTTTGGGGACAGCACGCAATTCCAAGTGCAGCAAACATCAGTATTTGTTTAAGAGATGCAAAGTGAAGATAATAACAGAATGAACTTGACATATAAGAATGAATACACATTATTAAACTGACACAGGTACAGAAAACACAGTTGCCTGCTATCATCTCTGTTAGCTTCTGCAAAGACTGTTGTTTTTACCTGTACGGGAAATAATTGTACCCAAGTGACATCAATTTTTTAACAGTCAGGCTTGCTGATATTTTCCCCATTAATCACTGCAATTACCTAGCCAGGCATCATCAGGAGAAAGCTGAAGTATTCCTTAATTGTGTTTAGAAGAAAAACTTGAATGTTTGCTGAGAAAGTTGCAAAGGACTGCCTTTGACAGAGCCAATCTCTCTCATAAGCACCTACCAGCAATCAAGTAGTTTGTCGCTGCTTTTATGATTTCCCTACTTAGTGTCTTGACCCTGGCTAGAGAATGATATTAGTTTATACCTACTGTCTTCTCTATGCACCCTACATACCTATATGTATGTAGGTTCACAAGCGCACGGACTTCATGAGCCTGAATATCAGCCAGCACAATTACCCCCAGCAACAATATACCAATTATCAGGTCAGCTATAGATGTAGTAATTCTTCTTAAGGACTTAAATAACCTTTTTACCAGCTAAATAAAAAAGAAGGTCAGCCAATGCTAATTAAATATAATGCTGCTTGGTACAGCAAAGGCAAAAGATGAAGCAAGCCCATTAATGAGCTAACAAAATAAAAATTAATGGTTTTAAGTAACAGACCCTATCAATTATTTTCCAGTAAGCATGTCAGGCAGCATACAGCAAGTTACACAGGCTGAAGTTTACCATGCTGTTGTCAGTTTGACCTAAGCAGCAGTCCAGCAAGGGGGGCATTAAACAAGGAATAAGGTCCTGCATGTAGCTTAGTCACTGGCCAATTCAGAGAGCTACTTCATCTTCGTGCTGCTGGTTCACGTCTCACCTCCAGTTTAATTGGCAAGAGTTGTTTCTTACTATACAGCACCAGCCACAACGTGCATAAAAACTTATGCTGGGGTTTCAAGCTCTGGTGAGAAATGCTATTCAGAAAGGTGTCTGCACCAAGAGATGACTATGAGAAGCAGTTTTCTCAAGTTGCTTTATATGAATGTCATCTGGAATTTCTGAGACATCGAAATCATGCCGGAAGGAGGAAAATGATTGCGCTCGTTTGAATAGTGCCTTACAGCAGGAATTCGTTAAGGCTCCTAACGGTCCTTCAGGCAGGTATTTGGCATTGTGTGCTGGAGTAAGCTCAGACATGGCAATGTGGACGGATCCATCTAATATCTGTGACAAAGGTGAACAGAAGCTTGAGAGTTCAGATTTCTGTTGGCCTATCTTGGGACAACATTGTGCCACTGAGAAACTCCAGGCCACTTACAGCAAATAGATTTCATGGCACTGCTTGGAGAGCAGCAAGGTACTTGACATGAGGAGGGCAAAGCAAGGTTTTTAATCATCAGCCCACATTCCCTGCAGTACAATATTGTATGAGTAGTAACTCCCCTAGATATTTCTAATTATATTAAGCCAATAAAAGAGTAAAAATTCATGTTCTGTTTTTTATGTAACTTTCCTCGCTAGATGAAATAAAACAACTTCAAGGCTTGTCTACAGCGTTACATCCCTTCGCATCTGCCACAGGTTTCAAGGTCCCTAAGCTAGACCTTAGCTGCAAAAGTCAAACATGACTCTGACTCTACCATGACCAACTTGAATTTAGATTTCCAAAGTTTGATCTGAAGTCAATTCTTTATTAAGCCTTTAACTTTCTACTCTTTAGAAGAAAATTCTGAGAGCTTTTACACGTGTCAAGGTATGTCACAGGGATGCATACAGAAAAGCTCTTACAACTACTCTTCTTAGCATCCAAGTCATCATTCAGCACCTTCTAGTCTAAACCCATTAATAAATTTGGAAGCTGCTTCGCAAGCATTCAGATAAGTGATACAGATTATTATCAAAACTGCTGAAGAGCAGCATGAAATATCATTTTTCAGGGGAACTGAGCTTTTTCCTCCTACTGCACAGGCTGAACTTCCATCCTCACTGATAATTATGGGTAAGAGGGACAGTACTGAAGGTGCCAAGCTGGGACCTGGAGACTCGCATGCAGCCTCCCTCTCTGGTGAAGAGGATCATCTGGGACCTTTGCCACAGCCACTCAAGCAGAAACACTCCTCTGCAAGAGGATGTAATTTGCTACAAGTCGACCCTGCTGGCCTGCTAACACATGTAAGTGGGGTTCCCTTATCTGTTTCGATTATTTAAGGGGAAAGTATTTCTGAGTCAAAAAGGTTGCTTGATTTTCCAGTGAGATCTAACCCTCTTCAAAAAAGAAAAAAAAAAAAATGTTGTCTAAATGATGATGAATTTACTATAGGAAACGATAAATAAATCTTTGGGTACTGATGGTAGTACAAACTGCAAAAACAAAACTTATAAATCAGTCTTAGCTCCCAAAGATTAAGTTCACTGCATCTATCTCCACTCATTGTTCTCTCTATAAATCTCTTTTGCCAAGAGCAACAGCAGGTTTCCCAGAGGCATAATTTACTATTACAAGCTCCATTCTTCAGCTGATTTTGAGTGCAAAATTATTCCAATTTAGGAATTTTTTAAAAGTTTGCAGCTCTGTTTTCCAAATAAATAAAACAAAGCTTTAAACCAGTTGGACTTGGACATCCAGCCCCAACATCCCATTTGTGTTTCTGAAAAATCTCAGACTTCCTTTCCCTCCTCTGTATTTCCTTCTGTTATTTACCAAATGGAGAGCCACACTTCACCTAAATTATTTTAAACATATCTCTTACAGATCATAAGCATGGTTATATATACACCAACAAGAGAAGATGAAGCAGCACAGAGCTTGGAGCCAAATCCCAGCCTCACAGGTGTTCAAACCCAGTGTTTATTTCTCCTTTTTAGAGCTGACATTCACAGCTACAAACTCTATTACAAGTCCTCACTAAAGTTCTCCAAAAATAAGGTTTAAAGTGGTAGGCCAGGAATGAACATGAGCCAGGGAAAAAAGCCTAGGGGATTTTGTTCATATCACCCTTAATATTTACTCCATGCCACAAACTCCCATCTATGAACGGGCTAATTTGGGCATCCAGCTTGCCCAGGTATCTCTACATCACTGTTCCCTGGGCAGTTTTAAGATGTACACTTCAACCCAAAGCTCCTTGTGGTGTGAACTATTTATTTAGGTCATAAACTCCGAGGCAAAAGCCATCGTGCATTTTATAATCCCTTATCTGGCCATGCCCAGATGTGACAAACATGGGGATTCTAGCAGAGTAAAATGGCTAAATAGTAGGAAAAAAATTTATACGTTTCATCCTGTGTGTCTCATTACAGCCAAGTTCTCAACACAGCGGTGCCTGCCTTGGATGAATTGCAATGCAAAGTTTGCTTTCCAATCACAGCAAACTGAAAATGTGTGATTTTCCTTTTGGGCTATAACTATGTAAACACGCGATCACTGTTGACAGCGACTCTGGGCTGAAACACACACTCCTTTACCTTCCTGCATTGCACTGGTGGCTGACTATTTTCAGGACACTACAGTGAGTACTGCAGTGCACTTCTGCCCAGAGGAAAATTTAAAAAAATAATAAAAAAAAAGGTAGTTGTTTATGAAGTACTGCAATTTGGAATGCCCAACAGCATTTTCAAAAAGCAAGCTTCATTGCAGGAGACAAAGATGAGATGTGACAATTAGTGCAGGACCATCCATCGCAAGGAACGCTCAACAACCTAAAAATGTCAGCTCTTGTCATGTTCCGGACTCCGCTGGTGATTTTAATTGCCTTTCGTTCTTCTCAAGTGAACAATAGAAAGGACAGGTAGAATATTAGATTTTAAACCTCTGGAAGTTTAGTCCAACAAACATAAAACAAATGTAAAATCCTTATCGTGTCCTTTGCAGCACAGTGAGGGTGTTGAAGAACAACTTCATAAACACAGGGCCAAGAGGAAAACTTTTAATGGGACAGTTTTGTCCAAAACCCATTGAAATTATAACATAGTTGGGTCTGTTCTGCTTCCCAAACCTTAACCACTTGCACTGTTGTAAAACATGAGCCAAAGAAACCGCTCTAAAAAATGTATTTGTGTAGCTTAACACATCTATCACAAAATGCCATTGCATAAGACAGGGAATGGCAAAGGATGAAACAGTAGATGTTGCTGTGGGAGAACAATATTCCCCGCTAAGACCCAAATGGAAGCAGAGACCTGGAGATGGAACGAAGGCACAAACTGCATTAGACGTCTCATTAGGTCATTAAGGACAACATGAATCAGCATTAAATTAAACACCACTCTAGAGCAATCAGAAGGCAACATGTCCCTACCTTAAAACTCTGGAAAACCTCTTTTGGCCAAGGAGAAAAAGTGATGCTTCCCTCATCCTAGCTCCATAGAGAAAAGGAAAGAGCCATTTCCCTAGAGCCTCTTCTCACATCGACTTCAGTTTACTCCTTTCCTCTCCAGACGTGACCTGACAGTCACAGGTAATGAAAATATTTTGAATAACAACAAAATGGGGTGTGCTAGACCCTGCCAGGCTCCTCCTTGCTAAGGTTCCTCCTCAAAATATTTAGGATATTTTCCCCTGTAACTTTTTTTTAATCATTTCCTTTATAGCTGAGGAAAATGTTATAACTTTTGATTCTTTTAATTATTAAACAAAAGGGAGAGCAGAAGGAAGATTTTTAAAACTATTTAAATTAACAGTTTTCACCCCAGTTTTCAATTTTTCCCACCATCTATAACATCAATATTTTCCAACACGTTTCCAACTATATTCAGAACCTTTAAAGAAAGAATTTAAACATTTCCTAATAAAAAGGCCACTTTGTGTTTTGAGGTGATGCATTCTTTAAGCTTCACAAAACCCAAGATTAAGTTCAGATTTGTTGGTAGCATTTTGTAAATCCTTTGCATTGTTCGACTGCCTTGGCTATCTGCACTCACATGACAGTGTAGCTGTAACGTGGTAGGATTTGCATCTGCCCTTGTAGCACTAAACCTTCCCAGTTTTTTTGCTTGGAAAGTGTTTCCACTTGAGTTCAGTGATTCCTCCAGTGCTGTTGGTTCATGCAGCCTGGCCTGTTACCCTAGACCATGGCATGAATGCAAGCTCCGAGAGCTAACAGACATGACCTGCAAGGACAGATGCATGCACAGCGCCTGGGAGGAGAGCTGTGAACAATGAAACCTGAAAGCTCTGCAGCTAAACCCAAGAAAACCTGTTTTCCCTTTCAGGATTTGCAGCCTGATCAAGTTAATGGCAAGGCTCCCATTGACTTCAGTGAGCTTCGTGTCCTGCCTTTGCAGGTATTTTGGAAAAGGCTCTCACTGAATTGCACAGAGCCCTGGGATGATTTATCCCAATAGCCCAGCAGGCCAAAGGTGCTGGTTCTTGGAATCAATTCCCCTCAATCATCCTTCCTCACTCTGAAAAAGAAAGGTAGTAGCTGAGCTTTTAGTAGTACGTTATTAAAACACTAAATACCAGGTACAACGTGTTTTAAGACTAACTGATGTGCAAGAGAGCTGTTAACTCTCACAGCAGATTTTTTAATATTCTTTTGCCAGTTTTCAGCCCTGTTTACCACAAATTTAATTTAGTGTTCTCGAAAGGGAAGGATTTCAGATGCTTCAGCATCATTTGCAAAGTTCAAAGGTATTTGGTGGGCTCATATCTTGAATGTGAAGAGCCAATTCCCACAAACATATCCCACACCACACAGGCTTTTATTCCAAGTCACTACCCCCAATTCTGTCTAAACAGATGCATGTGCAATTAAAAAAATAAATACACCCAAAACTGGGGGGGGGGGCATGGGGGAACCATTCTACTGTACACAATTCCCTTGAAAAGGAGTAAGATCAGAAGGGGCTTGTGAATAGACAAGCTACTTCAGGGAATGCAGAGACATAAGTTTGAAAAGAAAGGTTGTCTTCTTGGTCCCCCCCCTCTCCCCCCGATAATGTCTTCATAAAAGTTGGAAACTTGGAGAAATCTTAAGCCATTACCTTCCTTTGCAAAGGAAGTTTCTACCCCATGGGATATTTTGTCATATCAACAAATCTAGAGGTAACTCATTGCAATTCGTTTCAAACAGAGCAGAAAAAGCTGTGAGTCTATGGCATCAAGGAAATGTTTGCAACAAAAAAAGTGAATTAAACCTGAAAATGTTGTTTGGAGACAGCAATATAGCATCTACACAACTCTCTAAATCTCAGGAACTTTATCAAGGTGTAGGTGGGGCAGTCTGAAGGCACTCCTGACATGCTTTAAGGTGGGGCTTTATACCAACTTTCAAATATCAAGCTTGTTTTTCTTTCTATTTGAAATACAAACATTAGTTTTCCTTTTATAACTTTCTATAACTTCTTACCAAAAAAGCTATAGAGTACACTCAGCACTTAAGATTTCTCTGTCCACTCAGACAAACCTTGGATGGTTGTTAACAAATTAGTTTTCATAGTATTTGTATCTGTAAAATAAGGACATGCTCATCTATTTTATAACTAGAGCAGAAAGTACTTGCATATCTCAGCAAAACTAATAAAACAAATCCTGCTTCTGATGAGTACTGGTGCTGAGCCAAGTGACTAACCATTGCTTTAAAAGAACACCTTTATCCCTGAGACCTTGGACTGTGCTAGGACCCAGAGAATATGACAAATGTCAGCTTTTTTAAGAGAATTGGACTTCAAGGGGCTTTGAATCGAGGCTTACCTGCAGCACGCACCCAGATTAAAGGCAGAGTTGTAAAGCGAGTTATTACAGCTATGCATATGCAACGTACGTGCTGGCAGCGGATGACTCCCATCCTCTGAAGAATACAATGGGACGCCTGACGCTCGCTGTGCAACGGGTCACATATAGTCTTGGGATGAATGTCTCATTTCCTTCATGTTTATTACTAAAAACTGTAGCAACAACTTGATTTCTTTTCCCTGTTTTTCTCTCCTACACGCATGCCGAGAATTTCTCCAAAGTTACTCATGCAATATATCTGCGGAGGTTAATTCGGGACAAAAATCCCAGGAAGCAAATAGCACAGAAACTACCAACATATTCTCTTTTTTATTGTTTCTGACAATCAGTAGTAAAATGTGTTGCTGCTACCAAGGGAACCAGTTCTAGCATTACTCATTTTACATTAGGGTCCAGAAGAATAAATCCTTCCAGAGCTCTTGCTGGCATTAAGCTAAAACATAAGTCTAGATTTGTAAAGGAAATGTATTAAACAGACGAGACAGCAGTGGAATACAGATTTAAAGGAGAAGAAAGACATTGTATCTTCCTCCCTGTATACTATTAAAGAACAAACAGAAGGCAACCACATGGAAACAGCTGAGCTGCAAATAATTTCATCAACATATATATAGATGTATAATCCTAACTACAAGAAATAAATCACTGTATTCCACTGTGTTCTAGTTAGATTCTGGAGGTTTCTGCAATAGCAGGTAAAGTCACCTCTAAGACAGGAACCGTGCTGTTTGCATGGAAACTGTCCAAATCTAGTTTCTTATAGAAAAGTAGAGCACACACAGAATATGAGAGAATTTTTCTCTATCGAGCATGAAAGCAATACAAAATTAGGACTTTGTCATCCTGGGCAGGGTAGAGGAACTTGTAGTGAAGAAGCAGAGAGAAAATAAAAGGCAAATACTTTGACGATTATGTGAACAGGTTTAACTACAGCTTCTGAGCCTGGAGGAAAAATAACTGATGAGAGGATGGGCCACAAATGCCTTTTTTGCTAGGTTCATAGGTCCACTCCACGTATCAACCCAGCTGGTTTTGCCACAGTGCTAGACAAAAAAAGAATATTGGAGGGAAAAGAAAAGATAATCCAGTCGTACAAGCAAGGAATGGTAGTTAGGGAACATGGCAGCTTTGGTGGTGGTCAGCTCTATTCCTCCCTGTGTGCTCCACAAAACACTGTTCCAGCAGTAAAGCAAGGAAACATTTTCTCTTGAGCATCTACTCTTAGCTTGAAAGCCTGTAGGACCACTGCACAGAATGGCCACACCTAGCCATTTAGCCCCTTATATTTCTTGTACTATAAAATATATATAAGCTTGACCACTAAACTTGCAACAATACTTGCTCAAAGAGAATCATCGTGGCTTAGACACTAAACAAGACAGGAGAGAGGACCAGAATGTCCCAGGAATGCTATGAAACCACACTGTGTGTTTTTAGTTCAGTTATCCTGGATAATTTTATGAACAGCAGCAGAGATCAGGTAAGCTGTACTCCCTAGGTTCTCAGGGAGCAAGCAGGAAAGTTTCAGGGGAAATATCACAACTGAGGACTTGGGTTTTTTGTTGTCACTACATAAAGCTTGAAAACCTTCCATTAATAGAGGCTCCAGGTCCAGTAGAGTCTATTTAAAATGCTGAATCAGGACCATTATATGCCTTAAGCATTATAACTGACTAAAAGACTCAATAGACCTAAGGGCAGTTATTTAGCAGCACAAAGCAACTCCTAACCACTGCCTGCAGTGCTCATGAGCTTGCTTGTCACATAAGCATCTCTAAGCGGTCAGGTCTTGTTAACAACTACCTTGTCTTTCGCAATCACGTTGAAGTCCTTGTGAGAGCTATTGCAAGCATTCGTAGGCAAAATAGTTTTATGTATCTAGAGGTAAAAATAATAGAAAGACAAGACTACAGGATTTTAAGTATCCAAAAAATTCAGTTTAGAATACTGAATTTAAAAAAAAAAAAAAAAAAAAAATCAGAGTTCTCAAAAGGATTTAACTTTATTTTTCAGTACTTGTTTGTTAAAAGGTATTTGCTGTTTTCCAGTGGAGGTGTAGTCATTGGCAGTTTCTTCCATTCTACACAGTGCACCTTGAGGCTCATCTTGTTTGTAATGATAACGCGTGAGCTAGGAGAGGGAAGACACACCCAGCTAACATTGGGCACACAAGACGTGTTCCAGCCACCTTTGGTACGGGGTTTGCAGCAGCTGTTGGAGGGAGCACATAGGTACCAGCACCTTTCTGAAACAAGGACTTCAGTTAATGCAACCACAGGCTTTTATGTTCTCTTAGGTAAAGGCTCACTTCAACTTTCTCCTGTGTTAGTTATCCACTCCTTGCATTCATTCAGATATCAACCCACATCAGATCAGGATACACACCTTTTTCCGCGACGACAAAGCTCGAATGGCTGCGACATTATGCTTGCGTGCAAACAGGCACAGAGTATGACAACCAAGACAGTATTTAAGGAGCAGAAACACAGTTTCACTCCTGATCCACAACCAAGAGAGCACCGTAGAGCAGAAGGTAACCCAGCCAGGGACAAAGAAAGGTCCCACTTGTCTTTAAAATAATCAGTGCATCTTTTGGGCCTGATTAAAACTCAGCTCAGATGCTGTATCATTTCCTCGCCTGTCACACAAGGCTGCTCAATACAGCTGTTTGAGCAGGAGAACAAAATCAAATTGTCTGTGCTCACCAGGCAAAGGGAGTGAAAAACCACACTGGCAGTCAAGGTAGAAGGAAGATACGGGCTGTGATGTGCCAAAGGCTGGAGCAATCATAGGAAGCATCAAGCATGGAGGAACAATTACAGCATGACAGATAACATGTTGATATTGCACCCCACAAAGCAAGCTGGTGAAGAGGTGGGAAGTGAATGCTGAGGAGAAAGGTGTCAGCTTGGTTTACATCAGTGTGCTTCAAAAGATCACCTGGATGTACGGTGATAGAGGAGTCTCCCATACCAGCGCACATATAGCAAGCAAGGAACCATGAAAAAATTTGCGAGTCACACGGACATCCTATTCCAGGCCTTTTTGTGACAATATCATTTAGGCTTGTCAAGTAAAGCTGCCCAAGGCTGAAAATTGATCTGCAAACCTTCAGTGCATCAAATTAATTGTTCTTTGTAAGGCCTTTCTCCAACCCTTCTTAAATATTTCATTATTTTCTGCTGTTAACAGAGACAACATTATCTGCAAAGAAAGATATGGCTTCTCTTGGATCACTGCCCATTGAGCCCTTCCAAAAGCTTTATAAAACAGCCGCACAAGCCAAGCAAGCATATGGGAAGCAGTGGCTGAAACACAGTTGCAGGGAGCTCAGGACCAACGAGCCAACCGCAACTAGAAGCATGCAGACCAAGAACGTCTTATTTTAAAAGGTGTTTTTTCACCAGCAGTAAGAAAGGGCATCCCTTTTCTGGCTACAATAGCAGAAAGGCTGCTCTAATAAGTTGACATAAATCATCAGCTCGTGATCCATCCTTCTCCAGCCATTCCCTCCCCCAGGCAACCCAAACCCATCCACCACTCCACCAACACCAAGAATTGGCAGAGCGACCTGTCCAGCCCCCAGTATTCACAGGCAGCACTTGTCTGCTGTGAACATTCAAGGACAATGATGTTGCCTGTGACATCCCAGATATGCCGAAAGACGCGACAGCCAGCTAACACAGGCCAACATGGCAGGACTTGAAGCTCTCAGAAGCCACCACCACCCACACATGGTTTGTGCATCCAATTTCACTGGCCTCATTCCAAGAGTAACACAAGTAATTAAGCATTCACCCCAGATCCTGCAGAAAAGGTGCTTTTCACATGCTTTCTACTATGAAATTCTTACACCTTCATTCACATTTAGAGAAAAGGCAAGGCTTGCTTACAGCACAAGATGTCAGTGTGGGTGAGAAATCCGTTGTCACTTCTACCACCTGCTCTTGCAGGCCTGACCCAGCGGTGAATCCTGAATATAGCAAGTGCTGCTCAAGGTCTTAATGTGATCTTTGGCAAGTCTTGCCATCTTCTGCATCAGCAGTGTAACACAGATAACGCTAACTTCATCTGTATGCCCTGTAGGAAGGCACAACCCTCCCCTATAGAGTATTTTTAAAAACACAAAACCTCTTCAACAATTAATTAGTTTTCAAGTCTCGTTCAATGTGAAAGAAATTGTCTGTATAACAGAATTTTATGCTCTGTACCTGAGCAAGGCAGACCTGAGCAGCAGGCTATATTCAGTGTGCTGCTCCAACAGTTGGTTTCAACTGCTATATTCTCTTTGTTCCTCTCTTTTAAGAAAGAGCTGAATTTCAAAAATCACAATATTTGGGACAGTATTATAAGAACCAATACAGATCTATTCATACAGAAAGGAGAAATGTTCTATTAAATTTAATCAAAATTACATGAGTTGAACAGGGGACACTTTGAACGCTTTGGAGAATATAGGCAAACCAAAAAAGACTAATAAAACCTAAAGAGTACCACTTAAGTGTTTCAGAAAAAAAATAAAGTTTCTGCTCAAGAGGGAAATTATAAGCCCAAGCACTACAGTTACTGTTAGCAGAAACACTGATATTTTAGTCAAAATTTAGTTTATTTCCAGCTACTGAACTGTGTCCTACATAATTATAGGGCAGAGATTCAAATACACTGTATTTGCTTCACTTAATACTATATAACATTAATGTGGCCCAACACACAAAATTGTTATCGGGAGAAAACAGATTAGGAGTCCCCTGCTACAGTATTATTCTAAATGACAGCGGTGTTTCACCATGGCTCTGTGTGAATAGCAGCCATGGGTGATCATAAAGAAGATTTGCAGGTATGAATGGGCAACCATGACGTCTGCATACAGTGTAACTCCAGAAGGGCAGGACTACATATTGAAGGTATCAAAGCTCTAGATAGGAATGAGTTTTTATTTTTTCCACTACGAATAATCGTTTGCAGCCTAATGGAAAATTTTGTTCATACCAAAATAAAATAGTTTGTCTCCATTTGAGTTGGAGAAGGTTGCATTTGTTATATAAGCAAAGCTTTAAGATCCGTCATTTTAATTGAAATACTTCTTATAAAAACTGTTAACACTGGCAACATTGAAGCTATACTCTCCCATGCTGTGCCCTGGCTGGTAGGAGCTCACACAAGGCAAGGCAGTCTGGTTACCTGTGCCCTACTGATGGGGAACCAGGCACAGCAAGACCAAATGACCTGCCACAAGAGCACATGAGTGTAGAGCAGCCCTTTGAACCCCCAAATCCCAGGCTGCTGCTCTTCTCTGCTCTCGGGGTGCTGAACCTACTGTTTTTGTCCAGTGTCTAACACCATGAGCCTGGAGACTGCCACAGAGCACAGGAATAATCTTGGCAGGTAAAGATAACCAGTCTTGACTTGCGTCTAAGCCTGCTGAAAGAAGTCATTGACGCAATTCTAAATAGAGGCCATGTTACCAAATTCCCTCATTATTTAACTAAATGATGCCCGCATTCATACTTCAATTGCTTTTTTAATCAAGTCTTCTTCCAAGTCTTGACAGAACAGATTATTCTTTGATAAGACAAATCAAATGTCTGTACAGACTTTTGAAGCATCACAGTAAATGACTCAGTTTACTTTTTGAGACACATTTGTAAATTGTTGTATTTTAGAATTGATACAGTCCTGCTGCTAGAGAACTCAGAAATATTCTCCTTAATAGCACGGCAGCATTTCTTTGAACCTGCTTGGTTATGGTTATTTATGCCTTTGACTCACCAACTGTGCTTCCCTTATAGTCCTTTAAAATAAATTAAATTGCTGCTCTGGATAAAGAGGGCACAGCTGTGGGCTGCAGCCCTCAGATACTAAGAGCATATTTTGACTTCAACTTCATTTATTTCTGATTGAAGCTGCTGACATCCTGTTTGTGACAGACACCTGTGTATAATGTGTCCCTGTTCTAAAAGCTCCAGCAGACCTTGAAAACCTCTCGTACTGAACACCAGTGCTAACAGCTTCAGAAAGCTGTTTGTGCCCTCTGCAACTCAGTTGTAGAGGAAATTTCATGTGCAGCATTACCAAAATCACTGAGGGGGAGACTCCAGCCATCCTCTTAAGCTGGCATTTTCAGATTTTATCTGCAGCTATAGTTGTTTGCATTATAACATCTACAGTTTAAGTATCTGCACAAAGCTTAACAACAGTAAGAATAAACAGTATGCAGGTGCTTTATCTCCTGTTCTCCCCCCAGCTGTCTGGCAATATTGCCATGGATAAAAGGATTGATGCACAACTACCTCTGACATAAAGAGATGGGAAAAAGACTCAGGCCCTCTGCTTACAGCGAGCAACACCCAATTTGAGGCCCACTGAAGACACCAGGAGTCTTCCTCCTAAGCTCAGAGGACTTTCTCCCGAGTACCTGGACAAGGTATTAAAAACCAAGCTATTAAAAAGCTGGACAGGGTATTAAACATCTCCATCCCCTGATCGATGCATACATGCCTACCTCAGGGCACGTGCAAGACAGCCAGATCTAACCGTGCTGGACAGGGTAAATTCAAAAGCAAGGTTTCTTGCTGTGCTTAATACAAGCTGCAGTGCAAAAATTGTAGGACAAGCAGATCTTCATCTGTGCAGCAACGTGATAGCTGGTGGAGCGTTTTACAGCCTGCTAATAGATTCTAAAAACAGGAAGAGGTTAGCAGTTTTTTTTTTCCTTGACTCACTCTACTATGAACTAATACAATTTAATGAAGCCAGTGATGTGGTGTAGCAGATGGTTCAATGGGTTGTATTTAAAGTTCAGCTCTCAATAGCCCTCGGTTCAGCTTTGTCCACGAGAACACAGCAAACATGAAGCAGACTAAGCAGGCAGCACAGTTCCTGTGGTGCTGCGCCTTCTCAATTCACCTTTATAAAAAAAAAGAAAATATTGAATGCATCCCCAGTCTTGACAAAATGTAGTGAATGAGGTGATAAGTGTTAATGGAAGTAGCTGTGCTTCTTACAATGGTTTCATTATTAGCATCAAACAATGCATTAACATTTGTTTTATTAATGGAAAAATATAGCTTAATAACCTAATCCATTGCTAGCAGAGCAATGCAGAGCTTAATAAAAATTGTGTTCTTTTGGATTTTTTTTTTAATCAGCAAAGCAGACCATCCTATACTTGGGCTAAACAATCGTATCTGTAATCACCAAAATTTACTATGTCCCCTTCATTACTTGCTTTCCTTCCAAAGTAATACCTCTGCAATGTTTAATTATGCAGTTCATTACAAATCCATCAACTTTACAGCGGAAACAAGTATATATGAAGAAACCTTTCCATTGTGAGCAAGAATATTTTTTATTGCATACAATCTAAATAATGTAACATGTTATCTGGGTTAGTTACCCAGCAAGACTTAGATTTCAAGACTCATTTCTTTTAGAAAGGCTCTGTCTTTTAAAACTGGTCTTGCGTAAAAGATACACAAATACATACTCCGCTTTGACAGCCACATTTACATCTACTTCCATACCTGCAACATGAACTGACACTCGCATCCAGCAATCTTAATGGCAACCAGGTGGCTATCAGTAAGTTATCTAGAAATAGGTTTTTTCCAGAGAAAAAGATGCTCCATCAATTGGAAGTCTTTCACTGGCAGTATTTAGTTGCCCTCTTTGCCACAGCATTTGTGTCACCTTGAGCAAGCCACTTCGTCTCTCAGCACAGAGTTCACTTGTGAAATAAAAATTACAAAATAAGACTTCCTTAATGGAGGATTATCAAAACAAACACTCAAAATACCACATTCAACTACTCTTGGATTGAGGGTGATGTTGGCAGAGCCAATCAACGGATGGCATTTCTATCCTACCACAGATTTAGGTTTCATATAGGTAGTTTTTTCATATATCCCTATATGGGATCTCTCAGACCCAAGGCAGAGCCAAAGCCCTCTGTGCTTTAACACCAGTTCAACCATCCTGAGTTGAAAACCAAACCAAGACAGACTTCAGGTGGGACACAGACAGAAAGATTCGAGTTTCAGGTGTAAAGCAACATTAAAGGTCTGCCTTCGAGACCTGGGGATGCTCAGAAGTTTCAAAGGGCAGATTAGACCTACATCCTCAAAACAACCTTTCAGGAACTGTTCAAGCTCTATTTTTCCATCAAAAGTTAATAGAAAATGTTTATTACTGATGTAGCGCAGGAAAGTAAGAGAAGGGCAGAGAGCTAAAACCATCCAGTGTGGAAAAGAAGGTTGAAAAAGATGTGAGACTTTCTGCTCTATTTTTTTCCATCAAAAATTAATAGAAAATGTTTATTTCTGATGTAGCACAGGGAAGTAAGAGAAGGGCAGAGGGCTAAAACCATCCAGTGTGGAAAAGACGGCTGAAAAAGATACAAGACTTCTCTGCAGGCTTTATAATAATTTCTGGTCTCCTCACATCCCATTCCAAGAACTGATCCAGGCTACGACTTAACCCTCTAGGCTGCTCTGTTTTACACTCTGCTTCCCATTTCCTTACATGATCCCCAGAAATAAGTACTGCAAAGCATACTCTGACATTGCCTCTAAAACATCTTATGCTGGGAGCTATGCCAGTGTACAGCTTTCATACAGCTTTCAATACAGCCATTTCTGCCTGTATTGAAGCTGCTTTCTTTTACAAGAGCACATGAAAAGGGATTTAGGATGACGGAGAGTTTAGCCCCAATGGAGAGAAAGTTTCAGAAGTTTGAAGAAGATGATTTTAAATGCACCAAGCTGATGTTTCAAGCAAAAAACCGATGTCTTTAAAATAAAGCTTGCCTGTTATTTTGACAGCATCCCTGCTGCTGTTGCAGAACCTCAATTTCACAAGCAAGCATTAAAGGCATTGGCACATATACTCTAAAGGCTAAAGAAATGCGTATCTTCTCTCTTGTGGCCTCACCAGACTAAAAGACATCCTCCTGGGACAGTAAAAATACAACCTGCAAAGGCTTTGGGAAAGGATGTTTAAACTGCAGCTGCAGTTTTCCATTTCCATTCCAGCTGTGAGTCTATGCTTTATTACAATAAGGCTTAGGAAAGAAGGGGAATAAGATAATAAGGACTCCCAGACTCTATTTCCAATTCTGTCACTAGAAACATCATCTCTTGTCACACAGTGGGCTCAAGCAGTGACTTGTCATGAGAGAATTTCACATCTAAAAAAAGATAGAAAATTTATTCTTACACATTTCTTCCATGTGAATGCCTTAAGACCAAGAAAGCCTTTGTACAGCAATATCCAGGTGGAGCATTGCAAAATCTCACCCCTTGCTTGATCAAATTAAAACTTTCCACCTATGCCAAAGGCCTCCGGTTGAAAATTTCCTTTAGATCAGTAGCAAGTAATACGCTGTCTCCAAAACATAACTTTTCCCAGACCAAGGAAATCAACTACAGCTTGTCTCTTGGCAAAAACCATAAAGCTCTTGCAGTCACAAGTTCATTGCATGAATTGGGCTGCCTCTCAGCTTTCTTCAGAAGCCAGGAAAAACTAGAGAAATATATAAAACGAGATTGCTAGTTGGCTTAATTTCTTTTCGCCACTATGAGGTCTAGCTTAATTCTGACACTCTACCCAGAATTACTTCTATAAAATGCATTTAAGTTTCAACATCTTGCCACACGTACTTCCTCCTTGGAAACCAGTTTTAGTTATAAAGAAGCTGTCTTAACGCAAGGCCCAATGACATGTCTCAGCCAAGTCCAGAGCTATAATTAAAACTCGCAAGGGAGGAAGGTAGGTGGCATCAGTCTTCCTGCCGCTCTCTTTAATATCTTGCTCCTGCCTAACTAATGCCAAAGCCAGTGTGCGATTCAAACAGCACGCTCCTTCTCCTTCCCACCCCTCGCCTTTTAAAAAGGAATGCCCGCTAATTGGTGATTAATCACCTTCCTCAAAGTTGCATAGACCAAGCGGAAATTTGATTGCTACCCCAACGATAACAAAAATGTTATTTATGCTATAAATCTGACAGGTCTGTTTTGCACAGCCAGAGGGAATGGTTTGAGGCCTTGGTACCATGTGCTTCATTTGCAACGAAGTGGGGAGCTTCAGGATTCGGTAAGGTCGCCAGCTTTTGCAACTATATCCTGAGTTTCCTCCTCTTTTTTTTTTTTTTTCCTTTTTTTTCTTTTTTTTCCCCTTTTTTTCCTTTTTTTTTTTTTTTTTTTTTGCTGGATGCAAAGAATCAATGCTTGCTACCCATTTATAAATGTTTCAAGCCCTTAATGTTTGCAAATAAAACGATGAAGAGAGGTAAAGACTGGAGCTTTTGCACAATCACAAGAGAAAGGCAGTTCCTGATCCACACAAGCATCTCAATCCCACTTACGTTCAAGATGGACAAAAGAAGGAAGGTAAAAAATCACATGCCAAAAATGACTCCTAGATCAGTTGCAAAGTCAAGAACATACAAGCTGAAGCTGGCTCAGCACCATCCTCAATGAAAGGATAATTGTGTACTAAAAAGTCTTTCTTGCCCCAAAGCTGCTTTTGTAGAGTGATATTATTTGACACTTACGCATTTCTGCAATAAAGAAGCGAGCAACAAAGAGGAACTCCTGCTGCGAGAAGATTTAAAATACAAGAAATGATACAACCAGAGCACATAATCTCTCACCAGGTACATTAGGCATTTCAAATTAAATTGTTTGGGTGTGTTTTCTCATGTTTACATCCTCAAGCAATTTGAGATTGGCCCAGGACTGACAGCAGGAAAATATCCTTTGCGTCATACAAATCATTAAACCTTAAGCAGTTACATTAAGTGTTTCCACATTCATAGAGCAAATGAGAAAACAGCTGGTTGCTCAGTTTTACTGAAATCTTTGCTTGCACACACAAACAGATCCTAACACACACGTTAATATGGGCAAAAGCTGGTATGACAGCAGATCTTTACGATAGGATTCATAAGGATAGTTGAGATCCTTAACTGTGACAGTCAAGGGATACTGCAGTTCAGAATAAAGTATGCTATTTCCCTGTTTTATCTGATAACCAACAGGTTTTTTACCTGGATAAGACATTAGTGAATAACAATCTAAATAGGAGAAGGTTTCTTGTGTATTTTAAAAGCCAGTTTTCTCTTACATTTATAAGCAGCAGCATTAAAAACAAACAAACAAACAAACACCCAGGAAAACACTGAAATCACAGGCCCCAGCAATCTGTTTCCCCTTCCATAAAGCTCTTTCCACCGAGCCCCGCTGCCTCTTGGTGCCATTCCTGCGTGCTGCAGGTGTGGAGGCTGAGGGGCGTTGGCTGTTGCTCCTTGAAAGGCCCCTTTACAGCACCCGAGGAAAGGCTCAGGTAAAAGAGCTGTTTGAAAGTGAGTTATGCTCGCCGAGTGCTACTGCCCAGCGCGTCCTGTTTGCGGTTCACACCTTGCCCCATCTTAAAACATGTCACTGGCCTTTCCAAAGTGCTGACAAACCAATACCTTAAGAGTCAGATTCTGTTTTCTTCTCTTTTCTGTCCCAAAGCCGAGTGAGTGAGCGGACTTCAATAGCATCGATTGCCTCTGCAGGCTTTTCCCTCTTGTTTTCCTGGGGTCTTGCTGGGGGTTTGCACATTCCGGGGCTCAGCCATTGTTTTTTCACTTCTTGTTTAGTCCCTTAGCCCCATCTAGTGCCAAAGCGAGATAAAAAGTCTTGTTCTTTCACCAGCCTAAAACCAGTCTTCAAAGTCCAAACCAGAGCACGACTCCTTTGCTTCATGGTGAATTCTGCAGCTCATGTGTCTCTGCATAGGGATTTCTGTTAAACCGATGCCCCAGACAAAAAGGTTTTGCAGCCTGTGCTTAGAAAAATGCATTAGGCAAACTACGATCATCAGGTGTTCTCAAGGCACTTTGTGAGCAGGAAGATTTAGAAAGCAGGTCTTTGAATAATACCCACACTGTGGAAGGACAAACTGTTATGAGGAGAAAATATTTCCCGTAACAAAAGCTTGATTCTTGTAGCTTGCCGCCTTTTTCTGTGCTCTGTTTTCAGTGGGATAAGAAGAGGGGTACTACCTTGTGCTTTTAAAGCTGTTATACCAAGATACCATCAAAATTCATTATTCTGTTTCAACAGCAATTTCAACATTTCAAAACGTTTTTGCTGGAAATCCTCCCTGAAACAAATGATTTTTAAACAAGTATTTGAAACGATGCTTCACAAACAATGAACAGTTTTTCTTACAGTTTCCTGAGCTATTTTCTAGTGGCAAACTAGTTTAGTAAACACTATCTGGCAATCCTATATAAACATGCTCTTACTCCGTCTTCTCCAAAACTTATGACATATAGAATGTTCTTAAACCCTTAAATACAAATTACTTGGAAGTATTGCATTTTTCAATTCTCTATTGCTAATTATGCTAATTATGGTGGAGGAAAACCTGTGCTCCACCCTCCCCCCAGTAAAAGTGTCTTTTGGTAGAAAGGTTATTTTCTCAATAGAAAATTTGAAAAACAATGCTTTTTGGAAGTCAGAGCTTCTGTTCTCTTTCCCATCATTTTTCCTTAAATGTGAATAAAGAAAGATCAGGAGGATGGATACATTGCATTTAAATTGTATTAAACCTGGATCAAAATCTGAATTTATTTTCTAACATTTGCTAAAACGTTACTGAGCAATGACTAACGCAAGAACAGAAAGGCTTGCTTTCGACCTTACAACAGCCCTGATTTTTATTTTCCTGCCATGAACACTAGATTAGATCATCTATTATCAACCTCCGTGGCTACACAGATTTGTCAAGTCTTCCACTGCAGCAAAACAGGCAAGGGAACTCAGGAAAAAGTCTTCTGTGATTTACATTCCCAACACAAGAATTTGGGCTTTTCATTTGAGAGAGTCAAGGGGGTCCTTACCTGGCATTTGCTTTCTAAATAAACTGTACTTTGAGTCTTGCAGGCTTTTGGGCTACATGTTACTCTGTTATTATATCAGACTTTTCATATCCACACTGACTTGCAATTACTCACTGTGGAAACAAATGTACTGTGCTTTGGATAATTCCCAGCATAATTTTAAGCACTAGTTAAACAAAATGGATTTTTATCATGAATCTTTAATATGTACCCAGTGCAAGAAGCATCCCCTAAGAATAGACACATTACCACACGCTCATTTAGGAACATGATAGTGATACAATATTGTGTGTTACCTTATTTAGCGCCAGAGAAAGGACCACACTGCCCAGGGAGTAAGCACATGCAAAACAAATTTTATCAAATGAATTAGTTCTAACTGAAAGAATGAATCCTTTCAAATTGACCAAAGGCAGATAAATGTGAGAAGTAAGGACAGGTATTTGGTAGTGTGCTGCTCACAACTATCATTAAAATAATCCTGAACTCAGAAAGAAAGGTTCAGAGAGGATGATCAAGGGCAACACTACTGGAAAGTTAGGTTAGACCAAACCTAAATCACATAAAGAGTATTTTCTCACTATTAAACCCTTACCTTTCTACTGGAGTCACAGTATAACCTTTGGATCTCACCAGGCCAAGCTGCTAATAGATCAAGCTTCCTCTCCACCCCCTCTATTTAAAAGCTATCACCACCAGCCTTCTACCAGCAGAAACATTGATGTGATTGCTCCTAATCTTCTCCAGGCAGAGTCAGATTACTTCATTAGCTCTTTATGCTAATTTGGGTGATTCTGCCCCAAATAAGTTTGGGCATGACATGATTCTTTGTGCAGAGCACTATGGAGAAAGTTTTCCAGTAGTTTAGTTGATCAGTTGACATTTATAATGTGTGAGATTCACTTTGAGAACTGCCCTGTAGAAAAACCATGGATACTGTGCAAGCTCAAGCTTCATTTTTAGGTCCTTTCCAGCTTATATTTGCCACATGGTTAGGGGTGTAATCACAACATCAAGCCTTGTGCTCAGATCTGTGGCCCACAAAAGCCAGCACTGCAACACCATTCACTCCAAAACAGGACTTAAGGTGTGAACACATACAGATTTAAGGATTAATATGAAACCAGCCAATTCCTATGTAGCTTTGTTTGCCCAAACTTTCCTCGCAGTAGACCCCAGACAGGATTAGACACCTACTCACAGATTATTTTTTTTCTAAAAGCCAGGCACATCTTGGCAGCTGAGCTGTGCAAGGGCTGGCAGCATCTGTACTGTATCTTCACTGCTCAGCTGAGACAGGGCTGCTGCCCATCGGAGGGCTGCGGCTTGCTTGCAGCAGAAAATTGCTCAAAGCAGCTGCAGTGTTGCTTGAAGGAACTTGTTTGACAGAGCACTGAAACAGACTAGGAGCTAATATGTTAAATCTGACAGTGAAGTTTTCCGAGAGCCTTTTCAAAAAAGGGAATCAACATTTCCACAGCAAAGCTTAAAAATTTTAATATCTGTTAGCAGGAAAGGAGACAAGCGTATGCGTGTGTAAGTGCTAGAGTATGACAAGAAAAAGGACATCAAGGTAAGCAAGCTTCCTAAGGGTAATAAAAATGCTATTTTAAGCAGTTGTTGAAGCCGGTATGAAGAACAGCAGAGAAAACCTTCAACCAAGGCTTTTTCTTTTGCAGGACATCAGACAACCTGTTTGCCTGTTGCAGGCTGCAGCACCACTTTCATGTCTCATAGTATCTTAATGCCCACTCAAACATCATCTGGAAGAAGAAATCTCAAAGACTGAATTCAACTCCACGTGAAAGGCTCATACCCCATGTAAATTCAGCCTGTACTGTATATTGGTATTTATGCCGCTCACAAGCCTGGTGCGGTCTCTCTGAGTCGGTATAGAAAGGGTCAGTGGTAGGCAGTGGCAGGAGCTATGCACTAAAGCCAATTTTCAAAGCATTGAGCAACTTTCTTGATTCTTACTAGCATATAGACAGAACTGTGTATTCTTATAGTCTCGTTTCTGGCACATTAACTACCTAAATATATACGGGAACATCCCGTATTTTAACTGGGACAAAAACATGAAGCGAAACAATGAAACTAGGGCTGAATAAAAGAACAAGGGTGAAAATCTGAACTGGAAATAAATTATACTATAAAAGCAAAGCAAAACCCCACTAGGATTCCTGTCCCACTTGGGGTGGGGGGGGTGGGGGGCTGTGAGGTATTTGGCTGCCTGCCAGGTTAAACCACGATACTCACACTGCAATTTTGAATACTGGATAAAAGCATGTGCAGGTGCCTCTTTTCATGTATGTAAAAATATCCTGTATTTACACAGATTCTTAAAGTGAACATAAGAACTCAGTGTTGTGCTATAGGTTTTTAAGTCAGGCACAGGGAAATAGAGACAATAAAATACAGTGAAGAAGATACATTGTTTGACTTTGGAGACATTTAATGAATCAATCAGTGCTTAAACCCTAGTGTTTAAAAGGATTGAAGGGCAAGAAATTGATATATGCCATGGACTCCTCAGTCAGAAACAACTTGAAAGCGTAATACCAGATGACAGGATAAAACGGGCTTATAAAGTGAACAATATTGTGATTTGGAGTGACCTCCAGCCTCCCTAATCTTTAATAGCAAAACCTTTTTGACACCAAGGAAAGCATGATGGATCTTTTATGGCATTCAGCTGCTTCTTGAAAGACGTCAAAGGCTACCTGAGATAGTTTATCTAACTCTAGTCTTGAGTGATCAGAGAGGCTAAGGGGATTAAGGAGTGAATCTGATGCAGTCAGGGGTGCTACATTTTGGGAAGATAAACTGGACATCAAAAGCAGTGATTTAAAATCATTAAAGAGAATAAGGGCAACCATTAAAGCAATCTGAGAGGGAAGCAAAAGAAAAGGCTTGTTCCATGGTCAGAACCGACAGTGGAGTACAGAGTACATAAAGAAAAATCCCCACGGCTAAGGTGACAGCTAAGGGCTCTACTGCAACTACCAAACACGCTGTTTGACCTTGCATGATGCAGTTGAATGAAATCTCAGTCCCATATATAAAATAATTTATCAAACCTACTTATTACATAAAACTTCACAAATGTACATCTCAAAGGATTTTACAAAGCAGATAAGCATCATTACCCCAGCTGGACAGATAAACTGGGGCTTGGTGAAGAGCAGTTATTTGTTATTTGTCCAGCAATACCCAGATGCAGTCACAGGATGCAGCTTCTTAAATCAAGAACTTAAATTCACCCGAGCTCCTAGGAATAAATGGAAGCAGTGCAATGGCCTCATTACTCCTCAATACACTGCCATTTATTTATTCACCTTCAGAAACAGTTACATCTGGGAGGGTATTTAGTGCTCGTGCCCTGAGACAGAAAGCCATCTTCAGAGCTGGAAGGAAAAGCAAAAAAGATGAAAGAGTAATGAAAGCCTACGCAAACTTACACCGTCTTGCATCAGGCAAACTCCCATTTAAAGCAATAAGCTTTTTGCCTGTGCAGGGTCTGCCCTGTTTGGCCCTCGTTAGCCTTTTCGTCTTCTCCTCAGTAAATTACCACCTTGGATTTCCCAAATATGATGTATAAATATGATGCCTTATAACAATGTCCAGTTCAATCACAATGTACTTTCAGGCCAAAAGAAAGATTCCTTCCAACCACGTGACAGGCCAAGGGGATTCAAAAAAGGCCAGAGAAAGCCAAATATGCTGTTTTGGTTTGGGTTTTTTACAATAAAAAACATAGTCAAAGGTCTTCAGCAGTAACATCCTTACAGATAGGGGACACAATTCAATCGGCACTCAACGTGTGGTTATTTCCACAGCCACATATTTACGGCTGGGCACGCCCTCATCAACATGAATCGGGGTACAATATTACACTTTGAATAGAAAATCTCTGAAGTTGCAAAGCCATAGGCGGAAATCCTCGCATCCTCTAGCTCAGGCACCAGTTGGCTGTTCAGTGAACAGCAGAGTGACAAGCACATAATTTCTTTAAAAGCTGAAATTCCAAGGAGCTAAACACGGTTCTGTCCTGGACCCCACTTAATCCAAACAATCACAACAAAGCAATAGCTCTTCTAAAACAAGTCCTTGCAATGCTGCCTTTATTTCCATTGCTGAAAAAAGAATCAAAAAGGAAATTTCAAAGGCCAGATAAAGGTGGGAAAAGCCTGGTTAGTGGCTAGAACTTGAAAAAAGCACCCATAGCCTTCCTGCTCAGTCTGAGTTCAAGCTCCAAATTATTAAGGCTCTTTTTGAGAATCAGTGCAAAGTTCTGCGGCAAATAGACCTGTCCATCTCTCAGGACTCGTACAGGAGTGATAATACCTGGAAGACTTCATATTTCCAGGTGCTAATTACAAGAATGTGATGGATGCGCTGCCTGAATTAAATTTACAGGAACAGGAGAGTATGGAAGGGAAAACAAACAGAAACTAGGAGGAGGAATTAATGATGCATTTAATGAAGAGAAATCAAAACTCATTTGTTGTTTTGGGAGGGGAAGGAAACTTTTAACGCCATCATAGTACTAGCTGAACAACATCAAATTGATGTCTAGCCTGTCAGAGCAAGAGTAATAAATTATTATTTTCCATGATTTGATTTTCCCTTTTAAAGCAAATACTTTATTCTGTTCAGCTTTAAAGAGAAAACCACATTATTTAAAATGACTTAAAAATATCAGCCTAATGAGCTATAACATAGACATTTATAGAATGCAATGTGTTTTTGTGATGAGGTATTTAGCTTCTTATAAATAGCAAGGAGCAACATTTTTTACTAGGAAGTGTATTTCCCGAGCAATTAGGCACAGGAGCCTAATTAAAAATTAAGTCAATGTTCAAATAAGCATAATAGAATAATATCTGTAATCTGCAGAAATACAGGAACAGCTGGAACGCTGCTTTGTTTTACTACTTCCTTGAAGAATGATGGAAATTTCAGGAGCACATTCCAGAAGGTGCTTTTCCAAGGTCACCTTTGGAAAGAAAACGTTACTTCGCTCTTAGAAGTGAGTGAATTGGTGGGAACAGACCGGGGAGGCAGGGATGGTGTCACCTCCACCCGAGGTGCAGCAGGTAGCTCTTTGTTCGGTGTGTGTAGGACCTGGTAATGAAACCTGTCTTGCTTACATCTGGACTATATATATATATATATGTATGTATGTACACATATATACACACACACATACATTTAGAGATATATATACACACGTAGGGGCAAATCTGGCTATAAACCTCAGTTTAAAAAGGCAAAGAGA
Source organism: Fulmarus glacialis (assembly GCF_000690835.1). Taxonomy (NCBI): domain Eukaryota; kingdom Metazoa; phylum Chordata; class Aves; order Procellariiformes; family Procellariidae; genus Fulmarus; species Fulmarus glacialis. Next base: position 66,351 of record NW_009229565.1, read on the forward strand.
TTTTTTTGCACATTTTTTGTCATCTGAGATTCAGATAACATAGCTAGAGTGATTCCGAGACTACTTTCCAAAATTTGAAGGTAAAAACCCAAGGTGATAAACTTTAAAACCACACTATAAGCTATGCAAATATTTACCACAACAAAAAATATCACTAAACCATGCCAACAGACAGTTATCTGTAAGCTGCAGGACGAAAGCTTCCTCCAGAGATTCGCAGACTGAAACTGCCATTGGAAGTTTGACATCTACATCTCTTCACAATGTCATCCTCCAGGTCTCACGTACCTACAGCCACTCATACATCTATTCTTCATGCTTCTGAAAAGATGATATGCCCTTTAAAGGAGGCAGACTTAACCTTATCTGTGACATGGGGATAAGACTTAAGTCAGGGATGAAGTGATCAGCCGCAGGTCACTGAGGGCTATGGGCTTAGGCATCTGTTGTGGTAGCTAAACACCACACAGCCGTTCATTCACTGTCTGCCACCAGTGGGATGGGGGAGAGAACCAAAAAAAAGAAGTAAAATTTGTGGGTTGAGATAAAGACAGTTTAATAGGACAGAAAAGGAAGAGGGGGGGGAAAAAAAGATAAAAGAATATATAAAATGAGTGATGCACAGAACAATTGCTCACCACCCGCTGACCGAAGATCTGAAGGTCTATACAAGCCACAATTTAGTGCACTAGACCACCATAGTTAGGCATCTACATACTTTTAAATATGGTCCCTGGATAATTATACTACTTCTGCCACTAACATCTTATAAAGAGAAATCTACATATATAAATAGTCAGCTACCATGGTATTTAATGCTAGGCTGACTGTACACTAGCTAGTACAAACAAGCTAACACAATTCACACCCCAAAAGTCTTCGCACTGAGACATATTTCAAAGTTCTGTCAACAAAAATTACTTTTGCCCCCCAAAATTAAGATGCCTGTATAAACTGTGGAGGGAAATCAGCAAAACCTGGCTTTTCTGTTGCTCAAATAAGCTGCTTCCCTGAAGGACAGTAGCAGACAGCCACCGCCATTTGCCAGAGGAGATGAGATCCGTGGCCACACACATTTTGACAGCTGTAAGCCTTGAGGTCCCATGCATGTGTACCTCATCTCCTGCCAACACAACTGCTCTGTGAGACACAGCACCCACAAGAGCTGTGGAATGTCCCCATGCACCGGGAACAAACCAAACGCATAGCTGTAAGGCAACCCGTTTCCCGCTGGCAAAGCCTTCCATTTGAAAAACAAGGCTTTAGATTAGCCACATTTTGCATTACAAAAGTTAATAACGTTTTAATCATATCTCAGTCTACACATTTAAAATGAATTAGTTAAATGTTAATTACCGTTAAAGGGGGAACTTTTTAGATTTAATAATTCTGGGTGACAATTCTGGTCTCAGTGTAATGAGCACAAAGCTAAAGCAGATTATGAAGACTGTGATTACACAATCGATTAAAGCAACAAGGTATATTTTTAAACATGACACTGACATTAAAGACATTTCCAGCAGGTTAATTGGAAGTCAATTAACATGGAGAAAGTTAATTGCTAAAGCTGTCTTGTTTTCTTTCAGTAAAATTCAATTGCATTTGGACAAACCCTCACAAACTGCTCAAGAAAAAAATACCAACAATTTTGTAATACATTGACAAACGTCAATAAGTGTTTGTTCTTTAAATAGAATTGGAAGAAACCTCATGGTAACTAGTGCTCATTTCCCCTTCCATCCACCTGGATGTTTAGATGTTTGTCCATCATCCTCGTATCCCTTTGTCCAGATCCTCCGTTTTCACTGTCAACGGCCAGCTTGCTTAGGAGACGATGAGGCAAACAGCCAGCACGGAGCAAGCCATTTGCGACCATCTCAGAAACTTTATTATCACAGGCTGTGAAATGTGGAAAGCAAGCCATTCCCCCCTTTTAAAAGATTCAAAACACAAACAAGGCCTATACGTAGAATAAGTAGGGACGTAGTATAAGCGAGAACAAAACAAACCAATGCATTTACCTGCAGTTAGGTGCACGCTGGGGTTTATTTGCTACTTTTGCAGGACAATCAGCTCATTGTTATGACCAGCGTCATTTATTAATTCATCCCAGAGGTGCCCAGAAAACATTGCTGATTGAACTTAAAGTTATATAGGTATTTAAAATGCAATTGGTACCGAGTGGAATTTACCAAACACAGAAACAGCCGGGTCTCTACACGCATGGACTTTAAGCACCAGAAGGTGTGTACCTACAGCTCAGGCACCAAAATACCATTTTAATCTCACTCAGGATGCCTCCTTGCTTTCACAGCTAACTAGGCCATAGTGCAGAGAAATCATCATCCAAGATGAAAAAGGGGTTGTAGAAGAAAAAAAAGACATATTGGGTTGTTGGATTTTAAATACATTCACCAGGTAGCCTATAAGTGAAGGAGCACTCTGAAACATTAGCCTTTAAACCCTCCACTTGAAGCTGGGGAGAAAGGAAGCGGTAAAAGGAGTCTTCAACTGGAAATGAAAACGTTTTGACTGTCATATCACACAGACCCAGCAAAAATGTCATTCCCCTCAATCCCCCTCCCAAACAGATAGGCTCTCAATAGCTTTCATTATTGCTGCTTCTAAACTGATTAGCTGTGGCCTCTGTGCAAGTCATACTTGTCTTAGGTTGCTCCCTTCTAGGTTGCTCTCAAGGGGCTCAAACAGCCGGAGCAGGACAGCACAGAAATAATGGCAACGTGAATAATACAAAGCTGTTCTGCCCTGCCCCGGGGGTGATGTGTGTAGTCCTTGGCATGCGCTGGTAACAGCGCTTCAGCAAGACTCCTTGTCTCTAATTGTGCTGAAATTGTGCATTCTGCTGAAAGACTACTATTATTTCTGAACACTTAACTAAAAGCAATAGTACCTGTTCGGAAGAGGAATTGGTTATGTTCAAGTGTTTCTGAAATTCTGCATTTTGTTTGACTTCAGACAAAAATTGACAGAAGAAAACACATTGGAAACAACCAAAAGTCAAGGACTTGTTTTCAGAGGTGGCAAGCACTCTTATTCCAAAGAAGACTTGGGAGAATACAGTATCTCTGAAAACAAGACTGTGACAAAAACCCATCTGAGAATGAACATTAACTACTTATTTTAAGAACACGAACCATTTCACAGGCAAAACTGCACACACGGTACAATTGGTTGGTGTGAAATAAAGCAGATACAGGCTGGAAAGTTGCTAAGTAAAACCCCTGAATTTTGAGAGTGCGTTTTATTAAGAAATCATTGTGCTTATTAGGAGAATAGTTCAGAACCACATTAAAGACACAGAATGAGACAGACATCCAGGACACTGAGGGAGAGATTAAGCAGCAGTATCTGTAATGGCGGGTAAAACATTCTGGACCTTTGATTTCTGGATGAGAACACACAAATTTAAGATAGGATTAATCACATCAAAAGTCCTACTGACAAGGAAGATTATTCTGGACTTCAGAAGATCAGAAACTACAAATTAAATTTATTCTGACCTCTCACCTTTTATATATCCCTCCCAAGTGCCCCCCAAACCTCCCTGGTTATAAAAACCACCCTTTGCTCAACTCACCAGCACGCACTGCCGACACATCTGCCTGCAGGGGAGGAGCCGCGTGGGCATCTTGGTTGAAGCTTGGGCTGCACAACGCCGGGCGGTCCCAGGCCGGCACTCTGGGCCCATTTTGGTGGGCGTGAAAGGCCGTGACCAGAGACCTTCACCCCTTCCCACCACTGGTGGGAGAGGGACGGCTAGGGACGCCGGGCACCTGCCGACGAGGTACGGGGCAGCCCTGCTCCCCGGGGACAGAGAAGGCTCCTTCTCTCAGATTCAGGGCCATGCTGGTCCGCGCCCCGCTGGCAGGGGGTCACCCCAAGCAAGCTGCCAGCTGGGCACGGAATCGCACAGACCCACTTTACAGGTGGGTCAGCACCCAGGGGGTCC
>NW_009229565.1:70621-74877 GCF_000690835.1 Fulmarus glacialis
CAGGAGCCCAGTCAGGGCCCTCAACCCCGGCTGGGGGGTCACCCCAGCAACAAGCAGCACCAAAGCCCCTCGAGCAGAGGGCTTCCTCAACCGGCCCCCCGTAAAGAGGGAAGGGAGGGAGAGAGGGCTCCGGGGAGACCTTATTGCGGCCTTTCAGTACTTACAGGGGGCTTCTAAGAAAGATGGCGCCAAACTTTTTAGCAGGGCCTGTTGTGACAGGACAAGGGGGAATGGTTTTAAACTAAAAGAGGGTAGATTTACACTAGATATAAGTTTTTTACGATGAGTGTGTTGAGGCACTGGAGCAGGTTGCCCAGAGAGGTGGTAGATGCCCCATCCCTGGGAACATCCAAGGTCAGGCTGGACGGGGCTCTGAACACCCTGATCTGGTTGAAGATGTCCCTGCCCTGGACTAGGTGACCTTGAAAGGTCCCTTCCAACCCAAACTGTTCTATGATTCTATGACAAGCCCTGCTTACGGGGCTGTCTCGCTGGCCGGCTTGCCAGCAGGACAGGCAGCCACGCTGGCAGAGGCCCCATCCCTGCCTACAGGGAGGCCATGTTACCCAAAGTTTTACAAGGTAGCTTAGCCCTGCCCGGGCCATTTATATTTAATGAATTGCACCTAAACACCCCATCATAATGAATTTTGGGGACTGTCGTTGCAGAGTGACTGCTCATTAGTGAATTAATTTTGTATTCTAGTGGGTGTCAAGAGCTGTTCTGGAGATTTCATGGTGTTTTGACATTAATTGATGGACACTCAAACAGTAAGTTATTCACGTGCTTTCCAAGAAGGATCAGTTTTGCAAACAGCCAAGATTTTGACCAGGATTGGCATTTTCTTTCTAAATGGATTTATCTGTTATAACCCTCCCACCCAGTTTGAGAATATAACTACTGCCTAACATTGAGAGGTTTAGTCCTTATACATGTTAAATGATGAAAATATATGCAGGCAGAGCATGTGAAATTCTAGCCCAGGGACAGTGCAATTCAGTCCTGTGTAATACTAAATATCTCCTGCCAGCTGCTTGACATAGCAGGCCCTGAAATTTCATCTGGCAATGAAGGAGCAATATTGCTTCTGGAGATGAGCCCTAAAAAGGGGAGATGTGTCTATCAAAGCAATCTGAGCTCTAGCTTTCCATCACCTGTATGTAATGTCAGTGTGTATATATAATAGTCAGCTCAATATATTCTGTGTATCTGACTTTACTTGCAGTGGGTAAAGATAAACGTAACAACAGACAGGATTTAAGGGCAAATTTAGATTCCTTTCCCAAATTCCAGCAACCAGTTCAGAAAGATCTTCATAAACTGACCTACTAGCACGGATTCCTGCCTCTCACTGGCAAAAGAAGGCACGAGAAATTGTTCTGACACTGATGGCTACGGCTGACGTTAAAACCATTTCTGAGAGCAGAAATGCCATTGCGATGAGCCTTGTGCTCCTCATTTCAGAAGAACAGTCAGTGTAAATTCTTAGGTTAATGGGCTTGTTCCCATAAAAATCTTGTGTCAAATTAGTCGCAGACACTTCAATAACAGTTGATGGTCTGGTACTGACTAATTACAGCTGCTAATGCAAGATTATACAGTGGCAAAAGCAAAATGGAGAAATCTTTGCTGAAGTCTCGGTACATTTCCCTTTCTATTTCTTTCATCTTTTATCTGAAGTTCAAACACGAACGTGTCAGAAAACCTAGCAGTGGCAGACTGTGAACATTCTCATTTGCTCAGCCGGCATCGTGGATATGCAAGCTCGGCATGCTTCCTCAGGCCGGTGCCCAGAGCCTGGCTGTACATAATAAGGAGACTGGCATAGGAGACTTCAAAAAGAGATATATTGGGGAGTGGAGTTGGAGAGGAAGGGCATAGAAATGGCATGGAAATTCCCTTTGTGGCTGTTTGGGGAACAGTTAGGTTCAGATCCTTAAAGGTGTTCATTGCATTTCATTGCTTTTGTCTGTAATTTTGTTTCCTTTCTTATCTTTTGCCTCTTATATTTATGTTCTACAGGAAGCAGACACCTCCTCTTAATCTCTCCAGCTCATGGAATAACAGGGCTCTGGTTTCATGCAGTGCAGTAGGTCATATTGGACTACAATAGAGGACAAAGTTCTCTGAATATTTTGAATCGACTGTTTTCTTTTCTCCTGATTCAGGTGACTTTCCTGATGCTCTGAGTGCCAGACTGCAGATGAGGAGCTTCAGATGTCCCAGCTCACACTACATGAAACTTTTTTACAGGTTGGACCCTAAAATCCACATTTCTCCAGTTTTTCTTCTTGTTGTGAAAGTAAAGAAGAAAGATTTTTTTTCCCCTCCTCATAAGCTGTTATAGGTGTAAGATTTCTCAACTGTCTGAGGGAGGTAATTAGATACGTGAAATGCAGCAAGCTGGAGTAACATAAAGCATTTGGGATTTGATTTGTTCTAGATGTGATTGAGATGGGCTTTACAAACTCCAAGCAGTAAGGCAGAGGTTAACTCCAGCAGCAGGTAAGGAGCAGAGCTAGGAGGAAATAAAATTCTGCGTGATAGAAAAGCCTGAAGGGAAATAAGAGAGGAGGAACCTCTCACAAGAAAGCTGAGAAATAAATCAATAAAGTAAGTAAAATGTGGTTTCCAAGATGAGGCTGGGGAAGCCTGGTGCCTTCTGTAAAAGACAGACCGCAGATGGTGCCCACATCCCTTCTGTCACGGCTTCTTAGCCACCTCACTGCATTCCTCCTGGATGAGATGACCCATGCCAGAAGTTATGATGAATTTTATATTTCCCCCTTCCCTATGCAGTCTAAGAAGAAGTCTAAGAAATTCCAGAGCTGCTGTAAATTCCTATGAGCTCTTACAGCCTCCAAGAGCACTCAGAAATGGCCAGGCTGCAGTTTTTTAGTCCATGCCTTCTGTTCCCCAACAACATATCCTAACTGAAAGATTGAAAAAACATGTGTCACGCCCCTCATTCTCCAACAAGTTCACTTTATGGGAGGGGCCTTTCATCCCAGCAGAAGTCTTCTGATGTAAGATTCTTCTGCCTCAGCAGAGTAGCAATGCCCTGAGAACAGGATCTAAATGTCTTTTGTAGAATAGTATCTTTAAAACACGGGTTTTAAAGCAGCATCAGTGAATTACTTACGGTGGCTCAACATACCTGAGAACTTTAAGTGTTTTGTATTTATGAGTCTCTAATGTGTGGGCTTTATTCCCCCTTCTTCCTACTTCCCAACAAAATAATTATAGTTATTAGGCTGTCTGCTCACCTATTCCGTGCTTTCATATTTGGCATCTCTATTGCTAAGCGTGGTCTGCCTAGAGATTTTAATTAGCTTTGAATGAAATATTGTTCATTAATAAAACCTCAGGACAGTAAAACATACACCAATTAGTTCAGGGTGCAGAGGGGAACAATACGTACTGCTTGCAAATAGAAGTGTTCCTTATTTTTAGACCAGAATGCATTATGTTTATGGAGACTTTTTTAATTCAAATCCTAAGAGAAAAAAGCACAGAGCATTACAGGCATTGCCTTGTACCTTTTTGGTAAGATTTCTTATCTAAAGTAAAACATAGAAAACACTGAGTATTTAACGCCTGACTTTTTTTGTGCTCCAGTATTTTTGTGTAATCGGAGTGTCTTTGCAAAGATGACACAAAATGTGAGGCAGTGGTTTATACTCCGCATAGCTAAGAAGAAGGTAGTAGGTATCCCTGTTATGGGCCTCTTGGGACTAAGTGCTGAACAGATTAATAGAGAGTGTAGTGAGAGGTAAGGCAGCTACATCAGGTCAGCTATGGTTGAAGCCTGTGATGGTCAACTTCTCCTTCTAGATGATTTCTTCCATGCTACAGAGAAATCAGAACCAAGAGATTTGAGCGATGCTTGAGAAGCAGAAAAGCTTCTGGTTGCTGTCTATTGCCTCTTTATAAAGCATAGAGATCTTAACAAAACAACTTAGGTAAAGAATAGATGGGTGGGTGGCTGGCTGAAGGGAAATTTCCTGGGTTTGAGTGCGTGCGGTCACAGCCAGCCCGCAGCAAAGCAGGCAGCAGGCTCTGGCTCTCGCTGCTCTCACAAGGGCCAGCTCTCTCATTTATCATATTTAAACCCAGCTCTACAATGGCGGTGGGGAATTAAACTCTAGAGGGACAGGTCCGGCAGATCAGCTGCAAAGGAGCAAAGCAGGACCCTGAAACGGAGCTGAGTGGAAGAGCCACGAGAGGGAGCCCAGAACCCGCTGACGGACCCCGGC
>NW_009229566.1:0-570 GCF_000690835.1 Fulmarus glacialis
GGGTCCCCAAGCCCTGGGGGAAGGAAGGGGGCTGCCTCCCCCCTCTACCTGCAAGGAGAGGGGCACGGGCTCTCTTGCTGCCTGGCCAGCTTCTGGCTCTAGGCAGACCCTGCATGGGGGTCTTCCCAGGGGAGAGGCACCGTCCTTCCTGCAAGGGAGCAGGACATGCCCTTGGACCCCCCCCCAGCATCTGCTTGCCCCCCATCTTCTCCTCCTCTCCGGCAGGTTTCCCTTCTACTACGAGATTAAGATGGCCTTCGTCATCTGGCTGCTCTCCCCCTACACCCGGGGGGCCAGCCTGCTCTACCGCAAGTTCGTGCACCCCACGCTGTCCCGCAAGGAGAAGGTAAGGGCTGCCTGACTCTGCGGGGGGGAGAGTCACACACCCTGGGGGGCTGGCCAGGGGCTCAGCAGGACCCTGGGCTCCCGGCGCTGGACTGGCATTGCCCTGGGACATGGTGCTGTGTGCGCTCAGCACCGCTGCGGTTGTCTCGGCAGGAGATCGACATGTACATCATCCAGGCCCGGGGGCGCAGCTACGCGACGATGGGGCGGTTTGGCAAGAGGGGC
>NW_009229566.1:682-1028 GCF_000690835.1 Fulmarus glacialis
GAGGGGGAGCTTCAACAGGGCAGCCACGGCCGCGGTCCAGGCTGCCGCCAAGGTACCGGGAACGGGGCAGGCTGCTCCGCTTCCCTGAGGATGCTTCGGCCCCCGGGATCCCGGGAGGAAGCTGCCACCCCAGCATGGGTGGCCTCGGTGGTTGTGGGTGCCAGCAGAGGGGTGCAGAGCCATGCCCAGTGGGATTGCATCGCCCCGGGCGATGCCTGGCCCCACGTTCGGTGCTTTGGGGTTTGACCTGTGGGGCTCACTTCCACCCTTTCTGTGTCCCCCCGCAGAGCCAGGGCGTGCTGGCCGGGCGGCTCCGCAGCTTCAGCATGCAGGATCTGCGCTCCAT
>NW_009229567.1:0-207 GCF_000690835.1 Fulmarus glacialis
CCGACCCTGCGACATCTCTCATCAGCCCGGTTCAGTGCCCGGATTAACACCGGCGATGCCCGGCACAGCCCTGCCAGGGCTGGCCCTGGGGACAACCAAGGGCTCGTTGAGGTGGGGCTTCCCCGTATCGAGAGCACTTCCCTGGGGAAACAGGCAGCAGGAGCATCCTGGAGCTGGGTGGTGGGAGCACCCCCAGCTCCCCTCCTT
>NW_009229567.1:255-1154 GCF_000690835.1 Fulmarus glacialis
AGCAGCACGGGAGGGGTTATCCCCGAGGGGCTGCGAGGTCTTGGCTGAATTACAGGGGATGCACCTGAGGATTAGGTGCCCTGGCAGGGTCCGGCAGTGATGCCGAGGCAGCCGTGGACCTGCCAAACCGTCCCCATGGGCTCCCCCCGGTCCCTCACGTACCTCTGCTGCAGAAAAGCCCCCCCGAGCCCTCTCAGCCACGATTTAGGAGCCCTGAGTTGCTGCGGGGGCCGTGGCTGGAAGGAAAAGCTTTCCATTAGCAGCACAGAAAGCTTATTTTTTATTCAAAACCTCCAGCAACTCGAAGTGGAAAACAGGGAGGGGGGAAAGCAGCCTCCGCAGAAGGGCTGCAATCCCTGCAGCAGGACAGAGCGGTGGGGACGGCGTTCGCCGCTCCCCACCTCTGAGCAAAATCATTAACCTGCACCCAGGGGACTATTAACTCCAGCCCTTCTCCTGGGGCACCTTTTTGCTCTTGATGGCCAGTGAATGTCCCAAAACCGTCCGTCTGGGTCCCCCCCGAGGGGAGTGGGCAGCCGAGCAGGGGCCGGACACGCTGCCCGCCCGCTCTGCCAGTTCCTCCCACGTCTCTGGAGCGCAGAGGGGAAATGAAAGTCGCTGAGTTGAAATTTTCAGCTAACGGGGAAAACCAACTGGCCTTCCGAGAGAGCTGAGGAAGAGGAGAACAATGCAGCTGGATGGCATGAAGGCCATCTGTCTGGAAACGGGGCTCCACGGCAGGCGTTCGCTGGGGATGACACCGGCTCTTGTGCAAGGCAGAGGCTTCCTCCTGCCAAATCCTCCTGCCTGCGAGCCAGCGCCGAGGGGTTTTGCAGGCTGGGACATCCCCGGTGAGGTGAAGCATCGCTGTGCCGGACATCCCCCACGTGATGGGGAGA
>NW_009229567.1:1176-1412 GCF_000690835.1 Fulmarus glacialis
AAGCACCGCTGTGCCGGACCTCCCCCGCGTGATGGGGAGACAGGCAGCGTCTCGCCGGGGCTTGTCTGGCCGGGTGGGCTGAAGGCGTCGGGTGCTGGCTCAGGACTTTGGGAAAGATCGAGCGGAGCTGCTGGGTCCATCACTCCCCCACCATCGCGCCGGGAAATGCCGCCGGTTCGGTCCTCTGCGGGGATGTCGGGGTGTCCGTGGGACCCAGGGGAAGGACACGGGATCAG